>NW_025748122.1:7500-40085 GCF_021184085.1 Oncorhynchus gorbuscha | reverse complement strand
AGGGCCAGATCCAGAACAGTTCCTACTAGACCAGGGCCAGAACAGTTCCTACTAGACCAGGGCCAGATCCAGAACAGTTCCTACTAGACCAGGGCCAGATCCAGAACAGTTCCTACTAGACCAGATCCAGAACAGTTCCTACTAGACCAGGGCCAGATCCAGAACAGTTCCTACTAGACCAGGGCCAGATCCAGAACAGTTCCTACCAGATCCAGACCAGGGCCAGAACAGTTCCTACCAGGGGCCAGATCCAGAACAGTTCCAGATCCAGAACAGTTCCTACTAGACCAGGGCCAGATCTAGAACAGTTCCTACTAGACCAGGGCCAGATCCAGAACAGTTCCTACTAGACCAGGGCCAGATCTTCCTACTAGACCAGGGCCAGATCCAGAACAGTTCCTACTAGACCAGGGCCAGATCCAGAACAGTTCTACTAGACCAGGGCCAGATCCAGAACAGTTCCTACTAGACCAGGGCCAGATCCAGAACAGTTCCTACTAGACCAGGGCCAGATCCAGAACAGTTCCTACTAGACCAGGGCCAGATCCAGAACAGTTCCTACTAGACCAGGGCCAGATCTAGAACAGTTCCTACTAGACCAGGGCCAGATCCAGAACAGTTCCTACTAGACCAGGGCCAGATCCAGAACAGTTCCTACTAGACCAGGGGCCAGATCTAGAACAGTTCCTACTAGACCAGGGCCAGATCTAGAACAGTTCCTACCAGACCAGGGCCAGATCTAGAACAGTTCCTACTCCAGAACAGTTCCTAGACCAGGGCCAGATCTAGAACAGTTCCTACTAGACCAGGGCCAGATCTAGAACAGTTCCTACTAGACCAGGGCCAGATCTAGAACAGTTCATACTAGACCAGGCCCAGGTTCCTACTAGACCAGATCCAGAACAGTTCAGTTCCTACTAGACCAGGGCCAGATCTAGAACAGTTCCTACTAGACCAGGGCCAGATCTAGAACAGTTCCTACTAGACCAGGGCCAGATCTAGAACAGTTCCTACTAGACCAGGGCCAGATCCAGAACAGTTCCTACTAGACCAGGGCCAGATCCAGAACAGTTCCTACTAGACCAGGGGCAGCTAACAGCTGAGCCCCAAAAACAGCTCTTCTCTCATTCTCACCCTCCCTCTGTTCCACTAGACTTCCGGTCATGTGTTCTGTCTGTCTGTATGAACATCTGCTTTCCCTTTAACATATCTGTCCCATGCGTTTTATCTAACTGTAGTATCATTGAATCAGCTCAGCAGCTCATATTCCTGTGCAAACACCAGAGGTGACAGAAAGTTGTTATCTGGGGTGTGTGGTTCCAGAATGTACTAGTGTTGATAACTCACTGATATCCGGATTGGTTATCCAAGTCACTGTGATATGTCGTCAGGAGTTACCAAAGAACTAAGGTTTCATATCTGCTGTTTTAACTGGTGTGTGTGTGTGTGTGTGTGTGTGTGTGTGTGTGTGTGTGTGTGTGTGTGTGTGTGTGTGTGTGTGTGTGTGTGTGTGTGTGTGTGTGTGTGTGTGTGTGTGTGTGTGTGTGTGTGTGTGTGTGTGTGTGTGTGTGTGTGTGTGTGTGTACATATGATATGTGTGTCAGAGTAAACATAGTGCCTAGGCCACGAGTCCTCATGAACCTTTGGGCCGTCTGCAAACAACAATGAATTGAACATGAATTGATGAATCATGAATTTGAAGAAGTACAGTACGTATGACTGTGGTTGCTATGGTGCCCATGTAGGCTTCATTAGCCTGTTGTTGTTGGTGGTGGTGGTGTACTGTAACACTGTGGAATGACAGATAACCCACCCACTGAAACTATTGGGACTGTTGCCATTGCTGACTGACTGAATCATGCTTCTTGCACTGGAGTGGATCAACAAGACTTCTGTCTTCCATTCAGGACAAATGAAACGTATCCTATCTGTGCGTGTTTCTCAGTTTCTCCACTGTCCTACATTGTGCCTCTCAAGGGGATGGAAACTGAGGTGTCCATGTTGGATCTATGCTGTGTCAACTATCTGAATTAAGCGACTAGGGCTTCCTCTGGGTCGTATTCACTAGGCACAACATGGAAGAAAACAGACTGAAAAGGGGAAGGAGTACATGAACTTGTCCAATAAGAAACTCGCTGTTTTTGTTTTGCGAAACATTTTCCGTTGCAGAACGTTTTGCTATGGTGTATGTACACGAATGAATATGATCCCAGTTGTGAGGATTACTTCACTGAGTATACAAAACATTAAGAACACCTGCTCTTTCCATGAGATAGACTGACCAGGTGAATCCAGGTGACAGCAGTCCCTTCTTGATGTCACTTGTTAAATCCACTTGTAGATGAAGGGGAGGAGACGGTTAAAGAAGGATTTTTAGGCCCTGAGACATGGATTGTGTATGTGTGCCATTCAGAGGGTGACAAAAGATTGAAGTGCCTTTTGAACGGGATATGGTAGTAAGTTCCAGGGGTACCGGGTTTGTGTCAAGAACTGCAATGCTGCTGGGTTTTTCCACAAGCAAAAGTTTCCTGTGTCAATCAAGTATTTTCCACCACCCAAAGGACATCCAGCCAACTTGACACAACTGTGGGAAGCATTGGAGTCAACATGGGCCAGTATCCCTGTGGAATGCTTTCAACTCCTTGTAGAGTCAACATGGGCCAGCATCCCTGTGGAACGCTTTCAACTCCTTGTAGAGTCAACATGGGCCAGCATCCCTGTGGAACGCTTTCAACTCCTTGTAGAGTCAACATGGGCCAGCATCCCTGTGGAACGCTTTCACCTCCGTGTAGAGTCAACATGGGCCAGCATCCCTGTGGAACGCTTTCAACTCCTTGTAGAGTCAACATGGGCCAGCATCCCTGTGGAACGCTTTCAACTCCGTGTAGAGTCAACATGGGCCAGCATCACTGTGGAACGCTTTCAACTCCTTGTAGAGTCAACATGGGCCAGCATCCCTGTGGAACGCTTTCACCTCCGTGTAGAGTCAACATGGGCCAGCATCCCTGTGGAACGCTTTCAGCTCCTTGTAGAGTCAACATGGGCCAGCATCCCTGTGGAACGCTTTCAACTCCTTGTAGAGTTCATGCCCTGAGAATTTAGGCTGTTCTGAGGTCAAAAGGAGGTGCAACTCAATATTAGTAAGGTGTTCTTAATGTTTTGTATACTCAGTGTGTACTATAATGCATTGTCCCTCTCAAGAGGGTGGAAACTGAGGCTAGACTGGGCCTGACTGAAGGCTGGCTGGCCTGATGCATTATGACCTGAAGCTCACAGGCATTTACTATGCCCTCCACCAATCCCCTGGCCTGTTACTGTTAGGTTGAATGCCCTCCACCAATCCCCTGGCCTATTACTGTTAGGTTGAATGCCCTCCACCAATCCCCTGGCCTGTTACTGTTAGGTTGAATGTCCTCCACCAATCCCCTGGCCTGTTACTGTTAGGTTGAATGCCCTCCACCAATCCCCTGGCCTGTTACTGTTAGGTTGAATGTCCTCCACCAATCCCCTGGCCTGTTACTGTTAGGTTGAATGCCCTCCACCAATCCCCTGGACTATTACTGTTAGGTTGAATGTCCTCCTCCAATCCCCTGGACTGTTACTGTTAGGTTGAATGTCCTCCTCCAATCCCCTGGCCTGTTACTGTTAGGTTGAATGCCCTCCACCAATCCCCTGGACTGTTACTGTTAGGTTGAATGCCCTCCACCAATCCCCTGGACTGTTACTGTTAGGTTGAATGACTAACGATGAACCCTACCTACAGTGATTTGCTCTGACAGCATTTTCTATGTTAATTTGACTAATGAGTAACATTTAAGTATTTTTTTAGAGATACCAATGTCAACAAATGAATTGAGTTTATTGTACAGGGAGAGGTGTATGAACAGGGGATGGACACTATGAGGAAATGGGAGGGGAGAGATGATGTCAAATAGTTTTATAACCTGAATGATGAACCATGTCTCTGACATTTTGTATTTTATTGGAGCTGTGGATGTGGCTAGCTCTGGTCCAGGGGGTTAGTGCATTCCTCGCTGACGCCCTGGACCAGAGCTAGTTGTGGCAAACTGTGGTAGAGAGAAATATCATTTTAAAATGCTGTAATTTCAAGTAAATAAGAAAAGAAACCCAAGACCTTACTTTAAAGACAAGATCAAAGCTGCTCTCCCTAATGAGGAGTTGTACATATAAATGTATTTGAACATAGTATTATTTGCAATATTATAATGTACAGAATTGTATTTATAATGTACCTCAACAAACCGTTTTAATTGGTACAAAGATGTTCTAGAATACAGAACGTTTACAATCTAAACACTTGTTGTGTGTCGCCTCTTATTTGCATCATTTGAGTCAATGCAGGTATTTATTGAGACTCGTGCAACTACTTCTTCCTGATTATAGCCTCATTGAAGTGTTTGAGTGTTATTCAAAGTGTCAAGTAGGAATAATTATAAGGAACAAAAATATAAACTCAGCATGTAAAGTGTTGGTCCCATGTTTCATGAGCTGAAATAAAAGATGACAGACATTTTCCATACACACAAAAAGATTATTTCTCTCACATTTCAAGGCACAAATTAGTTTACATCCTTGTTAGTGAGCAGTTCTACTTTGCCAAGGTAATCCATCCACCTGACAGGTGTGGCATATCAAGAATCTGATTAAACAGCATGATCAGTACACAGGTGCACCTTGTGCAGTTTGTCAAACAACACAATGTTACAGATGTCTCAAGTTTTGAGGGAGTGTGCATTTGCCAGGCTGACTGCAGGAATGTCCACCAGAGCTGTTGCCAGACAATTTTATGTTAATTTCTCTACCATAAGCCGTCTTCAGTGTCATTTTAGAGTATTACGTCCAACTGGCCTCACAACCTCAGACCACGTGTAACCACGCCAACCTAGGACCTCCACATCCTGCTTCTTCACCTCAGACCACGTGTAACCACGCCAACCCAGGACCTCCACATCCTGCTTCTTCACCTCAGACCACGTGTAACCACGCCAGCCCAGGATCTCCACATCCTGCTTCTTCACCTCAGACCACGTGTAACCACGCCAACCTAGGACCTCCACTTCCGGCTTCTTCACCTCAGACCACGTGTAACCACGCCAGCCCAGGACCTCCACGTCCGGCTTCTTCACCTCAGACCACGTGTAACCACGCCAACCTATGACCTCCACATCCTGCTTCTTCACCTCAGACCACGTGTAACCACGCCAGCCCAGGACCTCCACATCCTGCTTCTTCACCTCAGACCACGTGTAACCACGCCAGCCCAGGACCTCCACATCCTGCTTCTTCACCTCAGACCACGTGTAACCACGCCAACCTATGACCTCCACATCCTGCTTCTTCACCTCAGACCACATGTAACCACGCCAGCCCAGGACCTCCACATCCTGCTTCTTCACCTCAGAATGAATACCAGAGAAGTATTTCTGTCTGTAATAATGCCCTTTTGTGGGGGAATCTAATTCTGATTGGCTGGGCCTGGGTCCCAAGTCAGTGGGCCTATGCCGTTCCAGGCCCCCCCATGGCTGCTCCCCTGCCCAGTCATGAAATCCATATTTAAGGGCCTAATTAATTTATTGAAATTGACTGATTTCCTCATATGAACTGTAACTCAGTAAAATCTTTGAAGTTGTTGCATGTTGTGTTTATAGTTGTGTTCAGTATATTACTGTATGGTTCATCGTTGAAATGCTGTGTCATTGGTGCAATATTATTTTCAAAGGTTGTGTTTTAAGAGTGGTTTCACTAGGTGGTGCTAGTTAACCATCTGAGTTAGATGTAGTGCTCTCCACAGTGACCCAGAGAAGAGACTGAGTTAGAGGTAGTGCTCTCCACAGTGACCCAGAGAAGAGACTGAGTTAGAGGTAGTGCTCTCCACGGTGACCCAGAGAAGAGATTGAGTTAGATGTAGTGCTCTCCACAGTGACCCAGAGAAGAGACTGAGTTAGAGGTAGTGCTCTCTACAGTGACCCAGAGAAGAGACTGAGTTAGAGGTAGTGCTCTCCACAGTGACCCAGAGAATAGACTGAGTTAGAGGTAGTGCTCTCCACAGTGACCCAGAGAAGAGACTGAGTTAGAGGTAGTGCTCTCCACAGTGACCCAGAGAAGAGAGTTAGAGGTAGTGCTCTCCACAGTGACCCAGAGAAGAGACTGAGTTAGAGGTAGTACTTTCCACAGTGACCCAGAGAATAGACTGAGTTAGAGGTAGTGCTCTCCACAGTGACCCAGAGAAGAGACTGAGTTAGAGGTAGTGCTCTCCACAGTGACCCAGAGAAGAGACTGAGTTAGAGGTAGTGCTCTCCACAGTGACCCAGAGAAGAGACTGAGTTAGAGGTAGTGCTCTCCACAGTGACCCAGAGAAGAGACTGAGTTAGAGGTAGTGCTCTCCACAGTGACCCAGAGAAGAGAGTTAGAGGTAGTGCTCTCCACAGTGACCCAGAGAATAGACTGAGTTAGAGGTAGTGCTCTCCACGGTGACCCAGAGAAGAGACTTGAGTTAGAGGTAGTGCTCTCCACAGTGACCCAGAGAAGAGACTGAGTTAGAGGTAGTGCTCTCCACAGTGACCCAGAGAAGATACTGAGTTAGAGGTTGTGCTCTCCACAGTGACCCAGAGAAGAGATTGAGTTAGAGGTTGCCAGACAGCAGTGGCAATTTTAGCATGTAAATCTTGGTGGGGCAAAATCCCAAAACAAATGTGTGATGCCTGCCAGCAAAGCCAGTACACAACACAACACTAAACAATACATGAATTGCACTATAACGGTGACAAACGGTGCCCACAAACTGTTAGGGCCTCCATAAAGCTGTCCCAAAAGCAGAGCTTTCTTTTCAACACCAAGGAGTGAATCCTTACCACTGCTACACCTGGTTATCAGCAGAGCCTTGTCTGGCAGCGAAACAGTTAATTCAGCCTAATTTTACTGCCCTTTAAAAAAACATAGCTGATATGGCTGACTTGTTTAAACAAATGTGGTTTCTACTGACAACTGAGATGTACAAACTATGGCATAAGTGGATGACAAGCAGATAAGAGGCGATCTGTAATTTTGATTAAGACATTAGTGAGAGAGCTAGGACAGACGTAGTCAATATAACTGTTTATCACTTTTGAAATGTACAGCGACAGAATTCGGAACAAATCAATTTTTATTTGTCACATACACATGGTTAGCAGATGTTAATGCGAGTGTAGTGAAATGCTTATGCTTGAAGTCAGGTGTAGGAGAGCAGAGAGTTGTGCTCTACTGGTGTAGAGGTCAGGTGCAGGAGAGCAGAGAGTTGTGATCTACTGGTGTAGAGGTTAGGTGCAGGAGAGCAGAGAGTTGTGATCTACTGGTGTAGAAGTCAGGTGCAGGAGAGCAGAGAGTTGTGCTCTACTGGTGTAGAGGTCAGATGCAGGAGAGCAGAGAGTTCAAATCAAATGTATTTGTATAGCCCTTCGTACATCAGCTGATATCTCAAAGTGCTGTACAGAAACCCAGCCTAAAACCCCAAACAGCAAGCAATGCAGGTGTAGAAGCACGGTGGCTAGGAAAAACTCCCTAGAAAGGCCAAAACCTAGGAAGAAATCTAGAGAGAAACCAGGCTATGTGGGGTGGCCAGTCCTCTTCTGGCTGTGCCGGGTGGAGATTATAACAGAACATGGCCAAGATGTTCAAATGTTCATAAATGACCAGCATGGTCAAATAATAATAAGGCAGAACAGTTGAAACTGGAGCAGCAGCACGGCCAGGTGGACTGGGGACAGCAAGGAGTCATCATGTCAGGTAGTCCTAGGGCATGGTCCTAGGGCTCAGGTCCTCCGAGAGAGAGAAAGAAAGAGAGAATTAGAGAGAACATATGTGGGGTGGCCAGTCCTCTTCTGGCTGTGCCGGGTGGAGATTATAACAGAACATGGCCAAGATGTTCAAATGTTCATAATTGACCAGCATGGTCGAATAATAATAAGGCAGAACAGTTGAAACTGGAGCAGCAGCACGGCCAGGTGGACTGGGGACAGCAAGGAGTCATCATGTCAGGTAGTCCTGGGGCATGGTCCTCCGAGAGAGAGAAAGAAAGAGAGGAGAGAATTAGAGAACGCACACTTAGATTCCCACAGGACACCGAATAGGACAGGAGAAGTACTCCAGATATAACAAACTGACCCTAGCCCCCCGACACATAAACTACTGCAGCATATATACTGGAGGCTGAGACAGGAGGGGTCAGGAGACACTGTGGCCCCATCCGAGGTCACCCGGACAGGGCCAAACAGGAAGGATATAACCCCACCCACTTTGCCAAAGCACAGCCCCCACACCACTAGAGGGATATCTTCAACCACCAACTTACCATCCTGAGACAATGCTGAGTATAGTCCACAAAGATCTCCGCCATGGCACAACCCAAGGGGGGGGGCGCCAACCCAGACAGGATGACCACATCAGTGAATCAACCCACTCAGGTGACGCACTCCACAACCAGTAGAGTTGTGCTCTACTGGTGGAGAAGTCAGGTGCAGGAGAGCAGAGTGTTGTGCTCTACTGGTGGAGAAGTCAGGTGCAGGAGAGCAGAGAGTTGTGATCAGGGACACACTTTATTCGGCAGAAGCAAACAACAGACGGACGCAACAGTGTCCAACAAACCTCCAGCCAAAGGCAAAAGTGCAAAGTGCGACAAAGTCACAAATAAGCAAAAATGTTTAACAATTAATAAACATACCCCGGTTTGAAACATAGTAGCCTGGGGGAAACCAGCTAGGCGCGTCAATACACAACACGTAACAAAACTATCCCACACAAAGACATGGGGGGAAAAACAGAGGAAGATATGCAGTTGATTAGGGGATATAAACCAGGTGTGCGGGGAACAAGACAAAACAAATGGAACAATGAAAAGTGGAGCGGCGATGGCTAGAAGGCCGGTGACGTCGACCGCCGAACGAACAAGGAGGGGAGCCGACTATTGGACCTTGTTGTGCTGTGCTCACTTGAACAGAAGGTGGTCCTTCTTGTGGGTACATTTTATCATCAAACTTTTTCATCAAAGTCGGCTATTCTCTGGATTTATGGTGATGTCAAGACAACTGGGGACTCCAAAAAAAACAAGGTAGAGTCATGAAGTCAGTGTTCCTCAGCTCGTAACTCTAGAAAGAGGCCCGAGTTCCCGGCTTGGTATTCCGAGTTGGATAACCGCTCAAAATGTATTTACCCAGACGGAGCTTGTTTTTTGTTCCCAGTTGTGTTGAACTCACTGAAGTCTGAGATTTCCCAGTTCCGAGTTCCCAGTTGTGTTGAACTCACTGAAGTCTGAGATTTCCCAGTTCCGAGTTCCCAGTTGTGTTGAACTCACTGAAGTCTGAGATTTCCCAGTTCCGAGTTCCCAGTTGTGTTGAACTCACTGAAGTCTGAGATTTCCCAGTTCCGAGTTCCCAGTTGTGTTGAACTCACTGAAGTCTGAGATTTCCCAGTTCCGAGTTCCCAGTTGTGTTGAACTCACTGAAGTCTGAGATTTCCCAGTTCCGAGTTCCCAGTTGTGTTGAACTCACTGAAGTCTGAGATTTCCCAGTTCCGAGTTCCCAGTTGTGTTGAACTCACTGAAGTCTGAGATTTCCCAGTTCCGAGTTCCCAGTTGTGTTGAACTCACTGAAGTCTGAGATTTCCCAGTTCCGAGTTCCCAGTTGTGTTGAACTCACTGAAGTCTGAGATTTCCCAGTTCCGAGTTCCCAGTTGTGTTGAACTCACTGAAGTCTGAGATTTCCCAGTTCCGAGTTCCCAGTTGTGTTGAACTCACTGAAGTCTGAGATTTCCCAGTTCTGAGTTCCCAGTTGTTTTCAATGCGGCAGAAGTCATGCTGATTTGAAGGCTTGGCCAATGTATTCAATATTTTCTGGCCCATGGTGTTGCATGTGATTGTTTAACATTTTAAGCTTGGAAAAGAGACCCTGAAATCCAGACTTGGACCACACACCCTCTCCACTGAATAGCAGGCTAGTTATTGCTTTGCAGTACTTGCAGTTAGCCACTGATTCCTTTCAAACCACTCGTTGTTGAATTTACAATTTCCAACTTGTTGTGTAATGTTTATGTCCAATGGCCGATGAGCACCGATACGTTTTATCTATAATTTCTCTTCATATGACAAGGATTGAAAAGGATTTGCCAATAGATTGTCGACTTGATTCATGATGATAACTCCTTGTCTAGCTTGCTAGCGAAGATTTTGAAAGTATGATGTTGACATGATCAGTCTAATCAAAGCTATGGTAGATATAATGTGATTTGACGTAATTTTATCTGTGGCCAATTTAGTCTTCTTGGATGGGCACTTCTAATGTAACTCTATGGCAGCACCCAAGAGGCTTGAATTTTCAAGCTTGCCCTATAGATTTCGACGTGACCAAGTGTTCCCAGGAGTGACAGAACACTGAGCCAATCACGTCGCAACTAGAGAACATTACCAACCCCTCCGCTCTGTATTTTCCACCACCACAGAAAGCACTGAACGAGGTTGAAACACCTGCATTTTGGAGCTGCTTTACTCAAGAAAGCAAAAAAGAGACAATGTTTGTATGCAGTTTCATGTTACCTGTATTAATGTCAAAATAACATGCAAAATAGGCAACAACAACAAAAATATATATTTTTTACCTAAACAGGTGGGGATCAAAACAGCCCTGAATGATGGGTCACCTCTTCCGGACAGACACTATCCTGTGACAGACACTATCCTGTGACAGACACTATCCTGTGACAGACACTATCCTGTGACAGACACTATCCTTATCATGTGACAGACACTATCCTGTGACAGACACTATCCTTATCCTGTGACAGACACTATCCTGTGACAGACACTATCCTGTGACAGACACTATCCTTATCCTGTGACAGACACTATCCTGTGACAGACACTATCCTTATCATGTGACAGACACTATCCTGTGACAGACACTATCCTTATCATGTGACAGACAATATCCTGTGACAGACACTATCCTGTGACAGACATTATCCTGTGACAGACACTATCCTGTGACAGACACTATCCTTATCCTGTGACAGACACTATCCTGTGACAGACACTATCCTGTGACAGACACTATCCTGTGAGAGACACTATCCTTATCCTGTGACAGACACTATCATGTGACAGACACTATCCTGTGACAGACATTATCCTTATCATGTGACAGACACTATCCTGTGATAGACCCTATGCTTATCATGTGACAGACACTATCCTGTGACAGACACTATCCTGTGACAGACACTATCCTTATCCTGTGACAGACACTATCCTGTGACAGACACTATCCTGTGACAGACCCTATGCTTATCATGTGACAGACACTATCCTGTGACAGACACTATCCTGTGACAGACACTATCCTTATCCTGTGACAGACACTATCCTTATCATGTGACAGACACTATCCTGTGACAGAAACTATCCTGTGACAGACATTATCCTTATCATGTGACAGACACTATCATGTGACAGACACTATCCTTATCGTGTGACAGAAACTATCCTGTGACAGACACTATCCTGTGACAGACCCTATCCTTATCATGTGACAGACACTATCCTGACAGACACTATCCTGTGACAGACCCTATCCTTATCATGTGACAGACACTATCCTGTGACAGACATTATCCTGTGACAGACCCTATGCTTATCCTGTGACAGACACTATCCTGTGACAGACACTATCCTTATCCTGTGACAGACACTATCCTGTGACAGACACTATCCTTATCCTGTGACAGACACTATCCTGTGACAGACATTATCCTTATCATGTGACAGACACTATCCTGTGACAGACACTATCCTGTGACAGACATTATCCTTATCCTGTGACAGACACTATCCTGTGACAGACCCTATCCTTATCATGTGACAGACACTATCCTGACAGACACTATCCTGTGACAGACCCTATCCTTATCATGTGACAGACACTATCCTGTGACAGACATTATCCTGTGACAGACCCTATGCTTATCCTGTGACAGACACTATCCTGTGACAGACACTATCCTTATCCTGTGACAGACACTATCCTGTGACAGACACTATCCTTATCCTGTGACAGACACTATCCTGTGACAGACATTATCCTTATCATGTGACAGACACTATCCTGTGACAGACACTATCCTGTGACAGACATTATCCTTATCATGTGACAGACACTATCCTGTGACAGACACTATCCTTATCATGTGACAGACACTATCCTTATCCTGTGACAGACACTATCCTGTGACAGACACTATCCTGTGACAGACACTATCCTTATCCTGTGACAGACACTATCCTGTGACAGACACTATCCTTATCCTGTGAGAGACACTATCCTTATCCTGTGACAGACACTATCCTGACAGACATTATCCTGTGACAGACACTATCCTGTGACAGACACTCCTGTGACAGACACTATCCTGTGACAGACACTATCCTCAGACTTCCTTATCCTGTGACAGACACTATCCTGTGACAGACACTATCCTGTGACAGACATTATCCTTATCATGTGACAGACACTATCCTGTGACAGACACTATCCTGTGACAGACCCTATGCTTATCATGTGACAGACACTATCCTGTGACAGACACTATCCTTATCCTGTGACAGACACTATCCTGTGACAGACACTATCCTTATCCTGTGACATACACTATCCTGTGACAGACACTATCCTTATCATGTGACAGACACTATCCTGTGACAGACACTATCCTGTGACAGACATTATCCTTATCATGTGACAGACACTATCCTGTGACAGACACTATCCTTATCATGTGACAGAAACTATCCTGTGACAGACACTATCCTGTGACAGACACTATCCTGTGACAGACACTATCCTTATCCTGTGACAGACACTATCCTGTGACAGACACTATCCTGTGACAGACACTATCCTTATCATGTGACAGACACTATCCTTATCCTGTGACAGACACTATCCTGTGACAGACACTATCCTGTGACAGACACTATCCTGTGACAGACACTATCCTTATCCTGATCCTGTGACAGACACTATCCTGTGACAGACACCTGTCCTGTGACAGACACTATCCTGTGACAGACATTATCCTGTGACAGACACTATCCTGTGACAGACACTATCCTTATCCTGTGACAGACACTATCCTGTGACAGACATTATCCTTATCATGTGACAGACACTATCCTGACAGACACTATCCTGTGACAGACCCTATCTTATCATGTGACAGACACTATCCTGACAGACACTATCCTTATCCTGTGACAGACACTATCCTGTGACAGACACTATCCTTATCCTGACAGACACTATCCTGTGACAGACACTATCCTTATCATGTGACAGACACTATCCTGTGACAGACACTATCCTGTGACAGACATTATCCTTATCATGTGACAGACACTATCCTGTGACAGACACTATCCTTATCATGTGACAGAAACTATCCTGTGACAGACACTATCCTGTGACAGACACTATCCTGTGACAGACACTATCCTTATCCTGTGACAGACACTATCCTGTGACAGACACTATCCTGTGACAGACACTGTCCTGTGACAGACACTATCCTTATCATTTACATTTAAGTCATTTAGCAGACGCTCTTATCCAGAGCAGAAACTATCCTGTGACAGACACTATCCTGTGACAGACACTATCCTGACAGACACTATCCTTATCCTGTGACAGACACTATCATGTGACAGAAACTATCCTGTGACGGACACTATCCTTATCCTGTGACAGACACTATCCTGTGACAGACACTATCCTGTGACAGACACTATCCTTATCCTGTGACAGACACTATCCTGTGACAGACACTATCCTGTGACAGACACTATCCTTATCCTGTGGCAGAAACTATCCTGACAGACACTATCCTTAACATGTGACAGACACTATCCTTATCCTGTGGCAGAAACTATCCTGACAGACACTATCCTTAACATGTGACAGACACTATCCTTATCCTGTGGCAGACACTATCCAGACAGACACTATCACGTGACAGACACTATTATGTGACAGACACTATCATGTGACAGACACTATCCTTATCCTGTAACAGACACTATCCTGACAGACACTATCATGTGACAGACACTATCCTCATCCTGTGACAGAAACTATCCTGACAGACACTATCCTCATCCTGTGACAGAAACTATCCTGACAGACACTATCCTTATCATGTGACAGACACTATCCTGTGAAAGACACTATCCTGTGAAAGACACTCCTGTGACAGACACTATCCTGTGAAAGACACTATCCTGTGAAAGACACTCCTGTGACAGAAACTATCCTGTGAAAGACACTCCTGTGACAGAAACTATCCTGTGAAAGACACTATCCTTATCCTGTGACAGACACTATCCTGTGACAGACACTATCCTGTGAAAAGACACTATCCTGTTTGCCAGCTGTACATAGACCTATGGATGACAGACTGAGTTGTCAACACAGGTGTTTTTTTGTGAGCTCAGCTCTACATGAAGAGGACTTTGCCCCAAATGGCAACCTATTCCCTATATAGTGCACAACTTGGCCACAAGAATAGGGTGCCATTTGGGATGTATCCTGTGCTGGGGACAATGCTGTCTGGATAGCTGCTTTTGACTGCTAGATTTACAGGGAGTCCGTCTGTGGCTTGGTTTTGTAAGGGGATCCTGCCTGCCTTAGCCACAGCCTCAGATCCAGCACCTTGTCACAATAGTGTATGGCTGGCTGGCCGCCTGGCTGGCCGCCTGGCTGGCTGTCTGGTCACTCCAAAGAGAGAGTTTCAGACCAATTCTTCAGCTGCTTCTCTGTTGCTCCAATTCCAAATTGACCCCCACCTTCTGGTCCTGGGGAAGACAACCCTGGTCCAGGGGAAGACAACCCTGGTCCTGGGGAGCAGCAGGAGCTTCATGTTTTTTTAATTTAACTGACTTGAAAGACCAGGTTTGTTGAATTTAGGCAATCATTGAACTGATCAATTAGCTCAGTTGGTCAGGTGTGATGTGTGGTGCCTAGGGAACAAAACCTACATGACCTCCTACAGGAACAGGGTTCCCTATGCACTAGTCCATAGTAACCAGAGTATTTGAGCAGCGTGAGCGGTCAGAAATCCTCTTGGGATGCCGCTCCAGCGCTCCACATCTTCTCCAACCGCTGGACATTCACAGGGGAGAGTCAAACTGCCGCTCCTGCGCTCCACATCTTCTCCAACCCTGGCATTCACAGGGGAAAGTCAAAACTGCCGCTCCAGCGCTCCAAGACAACCCTCGGCATTCACAGGGGAGACAAAACTGCCGCTCCAAATTCCTCCATTCATTAAAATCACCTTTTAACCAACACCCATCTATTTGGAAGACCTACCATTTGGTTTTGAAGTCCATATGATTTGAATGAAACGTATTTGAATAAACATGAAGGGTGAATGTACAACGCTAATCATTTAAAAATGTTATAGTAAACAATACAGTATAAACACTGTAAATAGGTCAGGAGCCTGACAGGGCAGCCTAGAAGGAACAACAATTCATTATTTAGGCTATATTATTTATATTATTTATATTATTTATATTATTTCAAGCCTAGGTTTTTATATTAATTTTATTTATATTATTTCTATTAACTATTATTTCAAGCCTATGCTCTTAGCTCAGTTGGTCATGGTTATGAGGTTATGGGTTCGCCTAGTTGGCAACAAAATCCTACATGACCTGCTGCACTATAGGAATTTATATTATTTATATTATTTATATTATTTCAAGCCTAGGCTATATTATTTATATTAATAATATTATTTCTATTATTTCTATTATTTCTATTATTTCAAGCCTATGCTATATTATTTCTATTATTTATATTATTTATATTATTTATATTATTTCAAGCCTAGGCTATATTATTTATATTATTTCAAGCCTAGGCTATATTATTTATATTATTTATATTATTTCTATTATTTCAAGCCTAGGCTATATTATTTATATTATTTATATCATTTCAAGCCTATGCTATATTATTTATATTATTTATATTATTTCAAGCCTAGGCTATATTATTTCTATTATTTCTATTATTTCTATTATTTCTATTATTTATATTATTTCAAGCCTAGGCTATATTATTTATATTATTTATATTATTTATATCATTTCAAGCCTAGGCTATATTATTTATATTATTTCAAGCCTAGGCTATATTATTTATATTATTTCTATTATTTATATTATTTCTATTATTTCTATTATTTCTATTATTTCAAGCCTAGGCTATATTATTTCTATTATTTCAATTATTTCTATTATTTCAAGCCTAGGCTATATTATTTATATTATTTATATTATTTCTATTATTTCTATTATTTCTATTATTTCAAGCCTAGGCTATATTATTTATATTATTTATATTATTTATATTATTTATATTATTTATATTATTTCAAGCCTAGGCTATATTATTTATATTATTTATATTATTTCTATTATTTCTATTATTTCTATTATTTCAAGCCTAGGCTATATTATTTATATTATTTATATTATTTATATCATTTCAAGCCTATGCTATATTATTTATATTATTTATATTATTTCAAGCCTAGGCTATATTATTTCTATTATTTATATTATTTCTATTATTTCATATTAATTTATATTATTTATATTATTTATATTATTTCAAGCCTATGCTATATTATTTATATTATTTATATTATTTATATTATTTATATCATTTATATTATTTATATTATTTATATTATTTCAAGCCTAGGCTATATTATTTATATTATTTATATTATTTATATTATTTATATTATTTATATTATTTATATCATTTCAAGCCTATGCTATATTATTTATATTATTTATTTATTATTTATATTATTTATATTATTTCAAGCCTATGCTATATTATTTATATTATTTATATTATTTATATTATTTATATCATTTATATTATTTATATTATTTATATTATTTCAAGCCTAGGCTATATTATTTATATTATTTATATTATTTATATTATTTATATTATTTATATCATTTCAAGCCTATGCTATATTATTTATATTATTTATATTATTTATATTATTTATATTATTTCAAGCCTAGGCTATATTATTTATATTATTTATATTATTTATATTATTTATATTATTTATATTATTTCAAGCCTATGCTATATTATTTATATTATTTCAAGCCTATGGCCTACAAAGAAAGACATTGTGAAGCATTTGCGAGTGCGACACTAGGCTGGTAGAGAGTCAGGGAACATTACGAGCTCAGCATTTAAACAACATTTGGTTGTATTAAATTATTAGAGTCTATAAATTGCGCATATAGGCTGTGACTTACTTAGAATTAAATACAAATTAAACGAAAAATGCCTTAAAAGCCATTAGCCACAGCCTTTGAATCCATTTTTAGAAACAGCAGTTTGGCCCGAGTGGAGCCTGAAGAGCAGACCAGCAGCGGAGATTATCCTCTCTGCGTTTTCAGAGCCACTGGGGATGATCAACACCATTTGGCCACTCTTCCCAGGCTGGGCAGGGATGCAGAACCACTGGGGATGATCAACACCATTTGGCCACTCTTGCCAGGCTGGGCAGGGATGCAGAGTTTTTAAAATGTATTTATAGGTATAGGCCTAAAGGTTTATAGGCAAAATAACCCAATCAAAACGGAAAGCTCCTTGATATTTGGAATATGCCAGACCTATTGGTCCAAAATCAATGATGGCCTATTGTATAGATAATAGAACAAAAATGAAGGAAACGTTTAAGAGCTCAGATGTTTTGTTTATAGATACTTTGCTACAATGACACACTTAATTAGCTACCCATCTCATTCCTTTCTGTTAGCATGTGCCTGGAGTAAGTCCACCATCAGGCTTTCAGGACATTATATCACCACAGTCCCTCTGTACGTCACCTTGGTTTTGCACCTGTGTGTTTAATCAGTTTCTTTAGCGAACTCAATGACAGTAGCTAAAGAAAGGGGATATAGCAGCACACAAGAAGACCACCAATGCATGCTGGGCGGGGCCTGCCCTGCTGGGCGGGGCCTGCCCTGAGCTGGTGAAGTGAGCGCTATTGGAGCGGGAGAGAAAGCCGAAATTCGCTCAGCACTCCAGTTAAATTGGGTACGCTCCTCGCCCCACTCCAGCGCCTCTCCGCTCACATACACTGATAGTAACTAATGTGGATTTGAAAATGCCTGATAGGTTTAAGCAATATGGTAATAGCTTCACCAACATGCTGGTGGAATTTTGGCATATTGCTTTTACCTATACCAGTCATTTCAGATTTACACCTGTGTGTTTTAAAGACTAGTGCCTAGGGAGTAGGGGATAGGGAGTAGGGGATAGGGATAGGGGAAAGGAGTAGGGGATAGGGAGTAGGGGATAGGGAGTAGGGGCTAGGGAGTAGGGGATAGGGAGTAGGGGAAAGGAGTAGGGGATAGGGAGTAGGGGATAGGGAGTAGGGGCTAGGGAGTAGGGGCTAGGGAGTAGGGGATAGGGAGTAGGGGCTAGGGAGTAGGGGATAGGGATAGGGAGTAGGGGATAGGGAGTAGGGGATAGGGAGTAGGGGCTAGGGAGTAGGGGATAGGGAGTAGGGGCTAGGGAGTAGGGGATAGGGAGTAGGGGATAGGGAGTAGGGGATAGGGAGTAGGGGATAGGGAGTAGGGGATAGGGAGTAGGGAGTAGGGGATAGGGAGTAGGGGCTAGGGAGTAGGGGATAGGGAGTAGGGGATAGGGAGTAGGGGATAGGGAGTAGGGGATAGGGAGTAGGGGATAGGGAGTAGGGGATAGGGAGTAGGGGCTAGGGGGTAGGGGCTAGGGAGTAGGGGATAGGGAGTAGGGGCTTGGGCGTGGGGTTGATTTGGAGCTGGTGACAGACTATTGGCTAGGGTGTAGGGTTGACTTGGAGCTGGTGAGAAACTAGTGGTTAGGGAGTAGGGAGTAGGGTTGACTTGGAGCTGGTGAGAAACTAGTGGTTAGGAAGTAGGGAGTAGGGTTGACTTGGAGCTGGTGAGAGACTAGTGGTTAGGGAGTAGATTTGACTTGGAGCTGATGAGAGACTAGTGGTTAGGGAGTAGGGAGTAGGGTTGACTTGGAGCTGGTGAGAGACTAGTGGTTAGGGAGTAGGGTTGACTTGGAGCTGGTGAGAGACTAGTGGTTAGGGAGTAGGGTTGACTTGGAGCTGGTGAGAGACTAGTGGTTAGGGTGTAGGGTTGACTTGGAGCTGGTGAGAGACTAGTGGTTAGGAGTAGGGAGTAGGGAGTAGGGAGTAGGGAGTAGGGTTGACTTGGAGCTGGTGAGAGACTAGTGGTTAGGGAGTAGGGAGTAGGGAGTAGGGAGTAGGGTTGACTTAGAGCTGGTGAGAGACTAGTGGTTAGGGAGTAGGGAGTAGGGTTGACTTGGAGCTGGTGAGAGACTAGTGGTTAGGGAGTAGGGAGTAGGGTTGACTTGGAGCTGGTGAGAGACTAGTGGTTAGGGAGTAGGGAGTAGGGTTGACTTGGAGCTGGTGAGAGACTAGTGGTTAGGGAGTAGGAGTAGGGTTGACTTGGAGCTGGTGAGAGACTAGTGGTTAGGGAGTAGGGTTGACTTGGAGCTGGTGAGAGACTAGTGGTTAGGGAGTAGGGAGTAGGGTTGACTTGGAGCTGGTGAGAGACTAGTGGTTAGGGAGTAGGGTTGACTTGGAGCTGGTGAGAGACTAGTGGTTAGGGTGTAGGGTTGACTTGGAGCTGGTGAGAGACTAGTGGTTAGGGAGTAGGGAGTAGGGAGTAGGGAGTAGGGTTGACTTGGAGCTGGTGAGAGACTAGTGGTTAGGGAGTAGGGAGTAGAGTTGACTTAGAGCTGGTGAGAGACTAGTGGTTAGGGAGTAGGGAGTAGGGTTGACTTGGAGCTGGTGAGAGACTAGTGGTTAGGGAGTAGGGAGTAGGGTTGACTTGGAGCTGGTGAGAGACTAGTGGTTAGGGAGTAGGGAGTAGGGTTGACTTGGAGCTGGTGAGAGACTAGTGGTTAGGGAGTAGGGAGTAGGGTTGACTTGGAGCTGGTGAGAGACTAGTGGTTAGGGAGTAGGGTTGACTTGGAGCTGGTGAGAGACTAGTGGTTAGGGAGTAGGGTTGACTTGGAGCTGGTGAGAGACTAGTGGTTAGGGTGTAGGGTTGACTTGGAGCTGGTGAGAGACTAGTGGTTAGGGAGTAGGGAGTAGGGAGTAGGGAGTAGGGAGTAGGGTTGACTTGGAGCTGGTGAGAGACTAGTGGTTAGGGAGTAGGGAGTAGGGAGTAGGGAGTAGGGTTGACTTAGAGCTGGTGAGAGACTAGTGGTTAGGGAGTAGGGAGTAGGGTTGACTTGGAGCTGGTGAGAGACTAGTGGTTAGGGAGTAGGGAGTAGGGTTGACTTGGAGCTGGTGAGAGACTAGTGGTTAGGGAGTAGGGAGTAGGGTTGACTTGGAGCTGGTGAGAGACTAGTGGTTAGGGAGTAGGGAGTAGGGTTGACTTGGAGCTGGTGAGAGACTAGTGGTTAGGGAGTAGGGTTGACTTGGAGCTGGTGAGAGACTAGTGGTTAGGGAGTAGGGAGTAGGGTTGACTTGGAGCTGGTGAGAGACTAGTGGTTAGGGAGTAGGGTTGACTTGGAGCTGGTGAGAGACTAGTGGTTAGGGTGTAGGGTTGACTTGGAGCTGGTGAGAGACTAGTGGTTAGGGAGTAGGGAGTAGGGAGTAGGGAGTAGGGTTGACTTGGAGCTGGTGAGAGACTAGTGGTTAGGGAGTAGGGAGTAGAGTTGACTTAGAGCTGGTGAGAGACTAGTGGTTAGGGAGTAGGGAGTAGGGTTGACTTGGAGCTGGTGAGAGACTAGTGGTTAGGGAGTAGGGAGTAGGGTTGACTTGGAGCTGGTGAGAGACTAGTGGTTAGGGAGTAGGGAGTAGGGTTGACTTGGAGCTGGTGAGAGACTAGTGGTTAGGGAGTAGGGAGTAGGGTTGACTTGGAGCTGGTGAGAGACTAGTGGTTAGGGAGTAGGGTTGACTTGGAGCTGGTGAGAGACTAGTGGTTAGGGAGTAGGGAGTAGGGTTGACTTGGAGCTGGTGAGAGACTAGTGGTTAGGGAGTAGGGAGTAGGGTTGACTTGGAGCTGGTGAGAGACTAGTGGTTAGGGAGTAGGGTTGACTTGGAGCTGGTGAGAGACTAGTGGTTAGGGAGTAGGGTTGACTTGGAGCTGGTGAGAGACTAGTGGTTAGGGAGTAGATTGATTTGGAGCCGTGAGAGACTAGGGAGTATGGGCTAGGGCGTAAGGAGTAGGGTTGATTTGGAGCCATGAGAGACTAGGGAGTATGGGCTAGGGCATAGGGAGAAGGGTTGATTTGGAGCCATGAGAGACTAGGGAGTATGGGCTAGGGCGTAGGGAGAAGGGTTGATTTGGAGCCATGAGAGACTAGGGAGTATGGGCTAGGGCGTAGGGAGAAGGGTTGACTTGGAGCCGGTGAGAGACTAGGGAGTAGATTGATTTGGAGCCGTGAGAGACTAGGGAGTATGGGCTAGGGCGTAGGGAGTAGGGTTGACTTGGAGCTGGTGAGAGACTAGTGGTTAGGGAGTAGGGTTGACTTGGAGCTGGTGAGAGACTAGTGGTTAGGGAGTAGGGAGTAGAGTTGACTTGGAGCTGGTGAGAGACTAGTGGTTAGGGAGTAGGGAGTAGGGTTGACTTGGAGCTGGTGAGAGACTAGTGGTTAGGAAGTAGGGAGTAGGGTTGACTTGGAGCTGGTGAGAGACTAGTGGTTAGGGAGTAGATTTGACTTGGAGCTGATGAGAGACTAGTGGTTAGGGAGTAGGGAGTAGGGTTGACTTGGAGCTGGTGAGAGACTAGTGGTTAGGGAGTAGGGTTGACTTGGAGCTGGTGAGAGACTAGTGGTTAGGGAGTAGGGTTGACTTGGAGCTGGTGAGAGACTAGTGGTTAGGGAGTAGGGTTGACTTGAAGCTGGTGAGAGACTAGTGGTTAGGGAGTAGGGTTGACTTGGAGCTGGTGAGAGACTAGTGGTTAGGGTGTAGGGTTGACTTGGAGCTGGTGAGAGACTAGTGGTTAGGGAGTAGGGAGTAGGGTTGACTTGGAGCTGGTGAGAGACTAGTGGTTAGGGAGTAGGGTTGACTTGGAGCTGGTGAGAGACTAGTGGTTAGGGAGTAGGGTTGACTTGGAGCTGGTGAGAGACTAGTGGTTAGGGAGTAGGGTTGACTTGGAGCTGGTGAGAGACTAGTGGTTAGGGAGTAGGGTTGACTTGGAGCTGGTGAGAGACTAGTGGTTAGGGAGTAGGGTTGACTTGGAGCTGGTGAGAGACTAGTGGTTAGGGTGTAGGGTTGACTTGGAGCTGGTGAGAGACTAGTGGTTAGGGAGTAGGGAGTAGGGAGTAGGGAGTAGGGAGTAGGGAGTAGGGAGTAGGGTTGACTTGGAGCTGGTGAGAGACTAGTGGTTAGGGAGTAGGGAGTAGGGAGTAGGGAGTAGGGTTGACTTAGAGCTGGTGAGAGACTAGTGGTTAGGGAGTAGGGAGTAGGGTTGACTTGGAGCTGGTGAGAGACTAGTGGTTAGGGAGTAGGGAGTAGGGTTGACTTGGAGCTGGTGAGAGACTAGTGGTTAGGGAGTAGGGAGTAGGGTTGACTTGGAGCTGGTGAGAGACTAGTGGTTAGGGAGTAGGGAGTAGGGTTGACTTGGAGCTGGTGAGAGACTAGTGGTTAGGGAGTGGGGTTGACTTGGAGCTGGTGAGAGACTAGTGGTTAGGGAGTAGGGAGTAGGGTTGACTTGGAGCTGGTGAGAGACTAGTGGTTAGGGAGTAGGGTTGACTTGGAGCTGGTGAGAGACTAGTGGTTAGGGTGTAGGGTTGACTTGGAGCTGGTGAGAGACTAGTGGTTAGGGAGTAGGGAGTAGGGAGTAGGGAGTAGGGAGTAGGGAGTAGGGTTGACTTGGAGCTGGTGAGAGACTAGTGGTTAGGGAGTAGGGAGTAGAGTTGACTTAGAGCTGGTGAGAGACTAGTGGTTAGGGAGTAGGGAGTAGGGTTGACTTGGAGCTGGTGAGAGACTAGTGGTTAGGGAGTAGGGAGTAGGGTTGACTTGGAGCTGGTGAGAGACTAGTGGTTAGGGAGTAGGGAGTAGGGTTGACTTGGAGCTGGTGAGAGACTAGTGGTTAGGGAGTAGGGAGTAGGGTTGACTTGGAGCTGGTGAGAGACTAGGGAGTATGGGCTAGGGCGTAGGGAGAAGGGTTGACTTGGAGCCGGTGAGAGACTAGGGAGTAGATTGATTTGGAGCCGTGAGAGACTAGGGAGTATGGGCTAGGGCGTAGGGAGTAGGGTTGACTTGGAGCTGGTGAGAGACTAGTGGTTAGGGAGTAGGGTTGACTTGGAGCTGGTGAGAGACTAGTGGTTAGGGAGTAGGGAGTAGAGTTGACTTGGAGCTGGTGAGAGACTAGTGGTTAGGGAGTAGGGTTGACTTGGAGCTGGTGAGAGACTAGTGGTTAGGAAGTAGGGAGTAGGGTTGACTTGGAGCTGGTGAGAGACTAGTGGTTAGGGAGTAGATTTGACTTGGAGCTGATGAGAGACTAGTGGTTAGGGAGTAGGGAGTAGGGTTGACTTGGAGCTGGTGAGAGACTAGTGGTTAGGGAGTAGGGTTGACTTGGAGCTGGTGAGAGACTAGTGGTTAGGGAGTAGGGTTGACTTGGAGCTGGTGAGAGACTAGTGGTTAGGGAGTAGGGTTGACTTGGAGCTGGTGAGAGACTAGTGGTTAGGGAGTAGGGTTGACTTGGAGCTGGTGAGAGACTAGTGGTTAGGGTGTAGGGTTGACTTGGAGCTGGTGAGAGACTAGTGGTTAGGGAGTAGGGAGTAGGGTTGACTTGGAGCTGGTGAGAGACTAGTGGTTAGGGAGTAGGGTTGACTTGGAGCTGGTGAGAGACTAGTGGTTAGGGAGTAGGGTTGACTTGGAGCTGGTGAGAGACTAGTGGTTAGGGAGTAGGGTTGACTTGGAGCTGGTGAGAGACTAGTGGTTAGGGAGTAGGGTTGACTTGGAGCTGGTGAGAGACTAGTGGTTAGGGAGTAGGGTTGACTTGGAGCTGGTGAGAGACTAGTGGTTAGGGTGTAGGGTTGACTTGGAGCTGGTGAGAGACTAGTGGTTAGGGAGTAGGGAGTAGGGAGTAGGGAGTAGGGAGTAGGGTTGACTTGGAGCTGGTGAGAGACTAGTGGTTAGGGAGTAGGGAGTAGGGAGTAGGGAGTAGGGAGTAGGGAGTAGGGAGTAGGGAGTAGGGAGTAGGGTTGACTTAGAGCTGGTGAGAGACTAGTGGTTAGGGAGTAGGGAGTAGGGTTGACTTGGAGCTGGTGAGAGACTAGTGGTTAGGGAGTAGGAGTAGGGTTGACTTGGAGCTGGTGAGAGACTAGTGGTTAGGGAGTAGGGAGTAGGGTTGACTTGGAGCTGGTGAGAGACTAGTGGTTAGGGAGTAGGGAGTAGGGTTGACTTGGAGCTGGTGAGAGACTAGTGGTTAGGGAGTAGGGTTGACTTGGAGCTGGTGAGAGACTAGTGGTTAGGGAGTAGGGAGTAGGATTGACTTGGAGCTGGTGAGAGACTAGTGGTTAGGGAGTAGGGTTGACTTGGAGCTGGTGAGAGACTAGTGGTTAGGGTGTAGGGTTGACTTGGAGCTGGTGAGAGACTAGTGGTTAGGGAGTAGGGAGTAGGGAGTAGGGAGTAGGGTTGACTTGGAGCTGGTGAGAGACTAGTGGTTAGGGAGTAGGGAGTAGAGTTGACTTAGAGCTGGTGAGAGACTAGTGGTTAGGGAGTAGGGAGTAGGGTTGACTTGGAGCTGGTGAGAGACTAGTGGTTAGGGAGTAGGGAGTAGGGTTGACTTGGAGCTGGTGAGAGACTAGTGGTTAGGGAGTAGGGAGTAGGGTTGACTTGGAGCTGGTGAGAGACTAGTGGTTAGGGAGTAGGGAGTAGGGTTGACTTGGAGCTGGTGAGAGACTAGTGGTTAGGAGTAGGGTTGACTTGGAGCTGGTGAGAGACTAGTGGTTAGGGAGTAGGGAGTAGGGTTGACTTGGAGCTGGTGAGAGACTAGTGGTTAGGGAGTAGGGAGTAGGGTTGACTTGGAGCTGGTGAGAGACTAGTGGTTAGGGAGTAGGGTTGACTTGGAGCTGGTGAGAGACTAGTGGTTAGGGAGTAGGGTTGACTTGGAGCTGGTGAGAGACTAGTGGTTAGGGAGTAGATTGATTTGGAGCCGTGAGAGACTAGGGAGTATGGGCTAGGGCGTAGTAGGGTTGATTTGGAGCCATGAGAGACTAGGGAGTATGGGCTAGGGCATAGGGAGAAGGGTTGATTTGGAGCCATGAGAGACTAGGGAGTATGGGCTAGGGCGTAGGGAGAAGGGTTGATTTGGAGCCATGAGAGACTAGGGAGTATGGGCTAGGGCGTAGGGAGAAGGGTTGAATTGGAGCCGGTTTGAGACTAGGGAGTAGATTGATTTGGAGCCGTGAGAGACTAGGGAGTATGGGCTAGGGCGTAGGGAGTAGGGTTGACTTGGAGCTGGTGAGAGACTAGTGGTTAGGGAGTAGGGTTGACTTGGAGCTGGTGAGAGACTAGTGGTTAGGGAGTAGGGAGTAGAGTTGACTTGGAGCTGGTGAGAGACTAGTGGTTAGGGAGTAGGGAGTAGGGTTGACTTGGAGCTGGTGAGAGACTAGTGGTTAGGAAGTAGGGAGTAGGGTTGACTTGGAGCTGGTGAGAGACTAGTGGTTAGGGAGTAGATTTGACTTGGAGCTGATGAGAGACTAGTGGTTAGGGAGTAGGGAGTAGGGTTGACTTGGAGCTGGTGAGAGACTAGTGGTTAGGGAGTAGGGTTGACTTGGAGCTGGTGAGAGACTAGTGGTTAGGGAGTAGGGTTGACTTGGAGCTGGTGAGAGACTAGTGGTTAGGGAGTAGGGTTGACTTGGAGCTGGTGAGAGACTAGTGGTTAGGGAGTAGGGTTGACTTGGAGCTGGTGAGAGACTAGCGGTTAGGGTGTAGGGTTGACTTGGAGCTGGTGAGAGACTAGTGGTTAGGGAGTAGGGAGTAGGGTTGACTTGGAGCTGGTGAGAGACTAGTGGTTAGGGAGTAGGGAGTAGAGTTGACTTGGAGCTGGTGAGAGACTAGTGGTTAGGGAGTAGGGAGTAGGGTTGACTTGGAGCTGGTGAGAGACTAGTGGTTAGGGAGTAGGGAGTAGGGTTGACTTGGAGCTGGTGAGAGACTAGTGGTTAGGGAGTAGGGAGTAGGGTTGACTTGGAGCTGGTGAGAGACTAGTGGTTAGGGAGTAGGGAGTAGGGTTGACTTGGAGCTGGTGAGAGACTAGTGGTTAGGGAGTAGGGTTGACTTGGAGCTGGTGAGAGACTAGTGGTTAGGGAGTAGGGAGTAGGGTTGACTTGGAGCTGGTGAGAGACTAGTGGTTAGGGAGTAGGGAGTAGGGTTGACTTGGAGCTGGTGAGAGACTAGTGGTTAGGGAGTAGGGTTGACTTGGAGCTGGTGAGAGACTAGTGGTTAGGGAGTAGGGAGTAGGGTTGACTTGGAGCTGGTGAGAGACTAGTGGTTAGGGAGTAGATTGATTTGGAGCCGTGAGAGACTAGGGAGTATGGGCTAGGGCGTAAGGAGTAGGGTTGATTTGGAGCCATGAGAGACTAGGGAGTATGGGCTAGGGCGTAGGGAGAAGGGTTGATTTGGAGCCATGAGAGACTAGGGAGTATGGGCTAGGGCGTAGGGAGAAGGGTTGATTTGGAGCCATGAGAGACTAGGGAGTATGGGCTAGGGCGTAGGGAGAAGGGTTGACTTGGAGCCGGTGAGAGACTAGGGAGTAGATTGATTTGGAGCCGTGAGAGACTAGGGAGTATGGGCTAGGGCGTAGGGAGTAGGGTTGACTTGGAGCTGGTGAGAGACTAGTGGTTAGGGAGTAGGGTTGACTTGGAGCTGGTGAGAGACTAGTGGTTAGGGAGTAGGGAGTAGAGTTGACTTGGAGCTGGTGAGAGACTAGTTGTTAGGGAGTAGGTAGTAGGGTTGACTTGGAGCTGGTGAGAGACTAGTGGTTAGGGAGTAGGGAGTAGGGTTGACTTGGAGCTGGTGAGAGACTAGTGGTTAGGGAGTAGGGAGTAGGGTTGACTTGGAGCTGGTGAGAGACTAGTGGTTAGGGAGTAGGGAGTAGGGTTGACTTGGAGCTGGTGAGAGACTAGTGGTTAGGGAGTAGGGTTGACTTGGAGCTGGTGAGAGACTAGTGGTTAGGGAGTAGGGTTGACTTGGAGCTGGTGAGAGACTAGTAGTTAGGGAGTAGGGTTGACTTGGAGCCGGTGAGAGACTAGGGAGTAGATTGATTTGGAGCCGTGAGAGACTAGGGAGTATGGGCTAGGGCGTAGGGAGTAGGATTGATTTGGAGCCATGAGAGACTAGGGAGTATGGGCTAGGGCGTAGGGAGAAGGGTTGACTTGGAGCCATGAGAGACTAGGGAGTATGGGCTAGGGCGTAGGGAGAAGGGTTGACTTGGAGCCGGTGAGAGACTAGGGAGTAGATTGATTTGGAGCCGTGAGAGACTAGGGAGTATGGGCTAGGGCGTAGGGAGTAGGGTTGATTTGGAGCCATGAGAGACTAGGGAGTATGGGCTAGGGCGTAGGGAGAAGGGTTGATTTGGAGCCATGAGAGACTAGTGCCTTGTTGTGGGTCAGTCAGCTGTCCATGTTGACCCCATAACGTGGTGTGACGCAACAGGTGTGTTTTGTGTGTCAGGGTCAAGCCAAGTGGTATCTGTTACTTGTCCATCATGTAGAGCTACGGTGTGTGGATCAACATCAACAACATGTAGATATCTGACACTCAGCTATTAGAGGACCCTGAGCTCAGATTCATTACATAGTGTTTTTAGATTGGAGGAGATTATTTCATAGATTTACAGTAAATGTCAAGTGGGGTATCAATAAATGAAAGTTTTTTTCAAATACAGTACAGTAATGTTTTACACGTGGGAATAGTCAAAAGCCATGTCAGACAGACGTGTGGTTATTTTGGGTTCTGTATTGAAATGAGCTAATGTATCGCGATCCTATGATCGAGGTCTGTTCATGTTTGGTCGGTGCCTGTGACCCCGTATGCCACAGTGGGAGGGCCCAGGAGAGAGCGTGTTCACGGCCCAGCCCCCTTGACGTGACAGCTGGGTGAAGCGGACTTAGACAGCAGTGGTATCCCTCTCCTAAGTTAAGCAGTGTCAAACTGAACTGAAGTTGGTAACGATTGGAAATCCGCGTGAAACAAGTGTCTGTTCAGTTCCAACGAAACCTATCTTAAATTAATCGTTCTAAATAACCTGTGCTTTCGCAGTGCTGACTGATCTCTGTGAGATTGCAAAAACATTCTCTATAAAACATTGTTGCCTACCGTTTACCGCAAAAATGATGATGCACTCGTCTCAGAAGGACACAACCTACACAAAGATATTTGTAGGAGGTCTTCCATATCACACCACGGACTCCAGTCTCAGGAAATACTTCGAAGTGTTCGGTGATATCGACGAGGCTGTTGTTATAACGGACAGACAGACGGGCAAATCCAGGGGTTATGGATTCGTAAGTATTATAGATGTACATGTGAATGTCATTGTGATTGATTAATCGATCGATTGCGTAATTAGTTTATGTCATATTGTTAAATGCAGACATTATGGGTAGAATCTCAAATGTATCCAGCACCAATATGTCATGAATGAAAAAGGCTGTCATTGGCCCATCCATAATGCGTCTGATGTTACTTATTGATTCACACCATTTTGTTAGCCATTTATGAACGGTCAATGAACTTGCACTTCTGTCGGAATGGGCTCACCGTTCTGTTCTGCTAAGTATTCAGCTGAGGCTCAGGCGTGGTGTCTTGGGCTCAAGAGGTCCACGGTGATGTGATGGAATCATTCTAGAATTGCTGCCATGTGCTTCATAAACCATGCCTTTACCTTCAACTAATGAAGGACATTTTTCTCTCCACTTTTCCTTGTTCTGATTGTAATACCCTCGTGCTTTTCTTATTGAGACGTGATCAATACTTATACATGAATCGTAGTTCAACGAGCAGCTTTAGCCAGCCTCCCCACTGAGTGAACATCTGATCAATTCAGACAACGGAAACATGTATTTATTCTGTATTCTTCCCTTTCCGTCCCTCAGGTGACGATGGCAGACCGGGCGTCTGCGGACCGAGCCTGCAAGGACCCAAACCCCATCATCGACGGCCGGAAAGCCAATGTGAACCTGGCCTACCTGGGGGCCAAGCCCAGGGTCATGCAGCCAGGTGAGGGGATGGACGCGCTGGCGGAGGGCTGCGCCACACGTTTATTTCACAGCTTGGACGACCAAGGTGGCGTACAAACAATGACGAGCTGCTAAAACGAGCAAACTAACCACCTGCTTACAGTATGTTAACACACGGTGTGTAGAATGGTAGATGTGTAACATGGGATTTAGACGAGGTGTACTGTAGTGGGGGGGACTAGCAGAACAGACAGTGAAGCTCTCGTGTGAATGAAGATATGTTATGATTAAATTGTGTCTCCATTTTTACAGACATTTTTACAGACACCATTTTTACAGACACCATTTTTACAGACAACATTTTACAGACAACATTTTTACAGACAACATTTTTACAGACACCATTTTTACAGACAACATTTTTACAGACAACATTTTTACAGACACCATTTTTACAGACAACATTTTTACAGACACCATTTTTACAGACAACATTTTTACAGACACCATTTTTACAGACAACATTTTTACAGACACCATTTTTACAGACACAATTTTTACAGACATTTTTACAGACAACATTTTTACTGACACCATTTTTACAGACACCATTTTTACAGACAACATTTTTACAGACACCATTTTTACAGACACAATTTTTACAGACATTTTTACAGACAACATTTTTACAGACAACGTTTTTACAGACACCAAATGTTTCAAATGTTGTTTTTTCCTACCATCTACCTGATCTATAAGTACTTGAGCAGTTACATTGGAAGCACTGATCACATTTGATATAATGGGATTATAATGCATTTATAATATGTGTATATAGTTCAAGCTTTAGATTGAACACATAACGGTAGAGTTAAAAACAACTTGTTCCTATTCCAGGTTTCTCATTTGGTGTTCCTCAAATCCATCCAGCGTTCCTCCAGAGGCCTTATGGGTATGTTATGACATAGTGCTACTCCTTGTCTTATTGGACGTGTGTTAAAACAACGTATTTCACTGCACCTGTCCAGTGTATGTGACAATAACATGTATTTTATTTTTATTAACATCTTTTACAGGGTAGAAAATGTTCAACTAGTGTAAGGTTGTAGAACTACCGTAACTTTCCCAAGATGTTCCAGAAATCCCAGTTAGAAGATTGGGACATTGGGAAAGTTACCAGAATTGTTCAACCCTAAACTAGTTGTAGAATATCATACTGTAACACCACCTGGTTTGTTCACAGCTGATCATTTTGAATGATCTTTGTGCCCGTTTCTATTCTTACAGTATCTAGTGATTTTCATCTTTTAAAAATAGCTTGGATTGTAAAATGTAACGTTTTCTTTCTCCAGAGTGGTGTGACTGTAAGCCCCGCCCATTCATTCTCTTTTGAGTGTAGAGGCGGGACTGTGTCTTGTGTGGTGTGCATCTCTGCGTGCCATTCTTAGATTCTAAAGCGTGAATCTAATTCTGATTCTAAACGTGATGTCACCAGTTGTCAATGTCTATCTCTCTCTGATCTGACAGGCTGGCTTACGGTTAAGAAACTGTATCTGATGGAGGGACATGATGGTTTGAGGATGAATAGCTGAGTCTGCATTGGGCAGATCACTAACGTCTTACCAGTATACTCTGACACACACAAACAAGCTGAAATGGTGATTAGATGCATGGAAGTTGTTTTTCATTTCATTTTTCTGTTGCGGTTTTCCATAGTCCATAGATTGGTGTGTGTGCCTTTATTTCAGTATGAAGTGGTTTTCAGCTGAGCTGCGTGCTTCCCTTACGGGGTGTGGGGTGGGGGGGTCAGGAGTGGTGGATGAGGGATGTTCCTGCAGACTCTAAGAGTTTGGATATTTCACATTTAACTTTGTCACGGGGTGTTGATTCTGATCTGTTTTTTTAACTTGATTTTTAACGATTGATTTGTGCTGTAGCCTGTGTCCCCCCCCTCCCTCCCCCATTTCTTAGTTAACAATGTTATCATGTGTTTTGTTGTTGATGGGGTTGATCACCAGTGTTACTACGTGACTTGTCTAGGACCTTCCAAACCCCCCACGCAACAAAACAACTCCTGGCATGTTGGAGATCCTTTCCTACCTTTGGTTTTCTCTACTCATGATGTTGTGGTTTCTGTTTTCTTTCTCAAATTAACCCATTGCTTCCTCCTGTAGCTCACATCATCTTCTTCTATCTCTTTCCCTTCTGCTCATGACGTAGACCAGGAACCAACTCAGTGAAAGTTATTTGATGGCTAGAACTAAGGTTGCAAAGGCAGGGTATATATTACTGTAAACTTTCCAAGTTTATATTGGTATCTTTCAAGGATTTTATGTATTCTGTCACAAGACATCTAGTGGCCCTTTTGGGTACTTCAGGTTATCTCAGGTGTCTAATAGTCTCTGGTCCTCTCTCCGGCCTTATCACAAGTCAAATATATGAAATCATTAAATAAGATGATTTTAAAACACAAAATAGAAAGCTGTCAAACATTATCCTAAATACAAAACCATCAAGTTATATTGCGAGTTTCAGCATGAAACTATTTGAGTTATACATGTTGACATAGTAAAATTTGTTGTCAATGTTTTGGAAGAGTTGCAGAGGTCATTGAAAATAATGCCATTGTTGATTAGATGCCTTTTTAAAAAATGAATTAGGCTATTTTTACTTCAACCATATGATCTATCTACTAGAAACTCATGGACGATATGGACACAGAAATAACATCAATAACATATAATAAAACAATTCAAGTATAAATTACCAAAGTTACGATAGATTGCCACAGATTGTCTGTTAACTTACCAAAATTACTGAAGATTCCAGTAACTTTTGTAAATTACTGGTAGCTTTGCAACGCCTAGCTAGACCTCTGAAGCCATAAATCACTGTAGAAATGTGTCCGTACAGAGAAGAGAAAGAGTGAGTGAGAGAAATGGTGAGAGGAAGGATGGAACCGGAGAATGGTGTCAGTACTGTGGGACACACGAGACAGTGTGTTTATGGTGTGGATGGATTTGTAATGGAGCCCCTCTACTGGAACAATACAGGGAACTGAGATGACTGAGAACATCCACACTTCCAAAAGGAACTTGTTTATTCAAACAGACATCCTGATCCACTCTGTTGTCGCTCATTGGTGACCCAATATCTCATTTGTTTTAATACCAAAGGTCTGATTCTAGTTCTCACTGAGTGTAAAACTGACAGCAAATACCAAATGTAAGTAGATTGTAGTGTGGAACATAGATTAATACTAACCAAGATATCCAAGTAGGA
>NW_025748122.1:0-5000 GCF_021184085.1 Oncorhynchus gorbuscha | reverse complement strand
CTCTCTGTCTCTCTCTGTCTCTCTCTGTCTCTCTCTCTCTCTCTCTCTCTCTCTCTCTCTCTCTCTCTCTCTCTCTCTCTCTCTCTCTCTCTCTCTCTCTCTCTCTCTCTCTCTCTCTCTCTCTCTCTCTCTCTGCCTCTCTCTCTGCCTCTCTCTCTCTGCCTCTCTCTCTGCCTCTCTCTCTGTCTCTCTCTGCCTCTCGCTGTCTCTCTCTGCCTCTCTCTGCCTGATCAATCTGATTGATTGTCAAATATTTTAGTCATCGCGGTACTCACACAATAGCACTTATCGAAGCTCTATTCAGTAGTACTCATAGCAGGACATAGTCATTTTTGAAAAATATTTATAAAAAATAATATTATAAAACTAAAGTATGGAATTGAATAATAGAAAATGTTGAAGTGTGAAGCTTCGTACATAATCCGTCTGTCTCTCTGACACATTCTCATTTTCTTCTGTGAGGCTTCTCTTTCATTTTAGTTGACTTTTTATCTGCGTTTGAGGACTTCACGTGTGTGGGCATGTGGTGTGTGGTGTTGGGACTGATTGTATGTTGACTGGGATAAGTTGAGTTGCAGTTCTTTCTTGATGTGTTGTGGTGCTGTGCGATCAGCTGGCATTGTGAGAGAACCCTCGTTCAGACACAGAGGGCTGGCCGGTATATCATCTCTAATGCCTAATTAAAGGGGCTGATTCCTGAGCTTCAGGCAGAGCTGCTCTGGTTTCATGATGATTCCTGAGCTTTAGGCAGAGCTGCTCTGGTTTCATGATGATTCCTGAGCTTCAGACAGAGCTGTCTGGTTTCATGATGATTCCTGAGCTTCAGGCAGAGCTGCTCTGGTTTCATGATGATTCCTGAGCTTCAGACAGAGCTGTCTGGTTTCATGATGATTCCTGAGCTTCAGACAGAGCTGTCTGGTTTCATGATGATTCCTGAGCTTCAGACAGAGCTGCTCTGGTTTCATGATGATTCCTGAGCTTCAGACAGAGCTGTCTGGTTTCATGATGATTCCTGAGCTTCAGACAGAGCTGCTCTGGTTTCATGATGATTCCTGAGATTCAGACAGAGCTGTTCTGCTTTCCTTTGGCTTGAAACCTTCTCTTTTTACCCAGGGTTCCATTGGGTGGTGTTGCTGTGTTAACGAAATGAGGACTGGGTTGACGTTGTTTTGTCTTTGTGACGCCTGCTTTCCTGTGTTCCTCGGTTTCAGTGTGTGTCCCAGACTGCAGAGTGACTCTGTCTGTCCTCTGACCTTTGACATCTGTGTTCTACAGGATCCCAGCCCACTATGTCTACCCCCAGGCCTTTATGCAGCCAAGCACCATGGTCATCCCTCACAGCATGCAGTCGCCTGCCGCCACGGCCTCCGCCGCCTCCTCCCCGTACCTCGACTACACCGGAGCGGCCTACGCCCAGTACTCGGCCGCAGCCGCCAGCGCCGCGGCCGCCGCTGCCTACGAGCATTACCCGTACGCAGCCTCCCCGGCCCCTGCAGGCTACATGGCTGCAGCAGGGTACGGTTACGCGGTCCAGCAGCCCCTAGCAGCCGCAGCCACCCCGGGAGCAGCCGCAGCAGCTGCAGCCTTCGCCCAGTACCAGCCTCAGCAGCTTCAGGCAGACCGCATGCAGTAACTGACCACTATGAGCCTGGATAACAGAAGAGGGGGATGCTGTAGAGAGGAGGGAGGAGGCCATACTCACCCCCATGACACTACAAGGGGAGAGGTGGGGGGAGAGTGTGAGGAGGGGGGAGGGATGAAGAGTGGAGTGGAGTGGTGGTCATCAATCCTTGGCTTTAGAACATGCAGTGCTGCTACCAAAAGAGCCTGAAGAGAATCATCTCATAACTAAAGAGAGTCGTCTCATAACTGAATAGAATCGTCTCATAACTGAAGAGAATCATCTCATAACTGAATAGAATCATCCCATAACTGAATATAATCGTCTCATAACTGAAGAGAATCATCTCAAAACTGAAGAGAATCATCTCAAAACTGAATAGAATCATCTCATAACTGAAGAAAATCGTCTCATAACTGAATATAATCGTCTCATAACTGAAGAGAATCATCTCAAAACTGAAGAGAATCATCTCATAACTGAAGAAAGTCATCTCATAACTGAATAGAATCATCTCATAACTGAAGAGAATCATCTCATAACTGAATAGAATCGTCTCATAACTGAAGAAAGTCATCTCATAACTGAATAGAATCATCTCATAACTGAAGAGAATCATCTCATAACTGAAGAGAGTCGTCTCGTAACTGAAGAGAGTCGTCTCATAACTGAAGAGAGTCGTCTCATAACTGAATAGAATCGTCTCATAACTGAAGAGAGTCGTCTCATAACTGAAGAGAATCGTCTCATAACTGAAGAGAATCGTCTCATAACTGAAGAGAGTCGTCTCATAACTGAAGAGAATCGTCTCATAACTGAAGAGAGTCGTCTCATAACTGAAGAGAATCGTCTCATAACTGAAGAGAGTCGTCTCATAACTGAAGAGAATAGTTACTTCATTATTCAAATATCATCCGTGTTGTCATCACTAAATTATTGTTTTTTGTTGTTGTCATTATATCAGAAATATTTAATATTTATTCATCAGGACAAATATCTAGAATTATTATTTAAGATATGACCTCATAACCAACCTTTAAGTTTAAGTTAATAATTTTAAGCATATTTAATGTGTAGTAAATTAAATGTGTGATTTTGTACAACTTTCACAAGTGCACTGAAGTCTAATCAGGTATTTTTCCCTCCAATTTCTTAAACAATGTAGATGGTCAAACCAAAAACACTTTTGGTCACTTTTCACCTTTTAATACTTTTAAACCTACATTTTGAACTATGCAATTTGAACTTGTAAAATATATTTAGTGAAATATGTCTTCTACAAATATATATATATACAGTTGAAGTCAGAAGTTTACATACACTTAGGTTGGAGTCATTAAAACTCGTTTTTCAACCACTCCACAAATTTCTTGTTAACAAACTATAGTTTTGGCAAGTCTGTTAGGACATCTACTTTGTGCATGACACAAGTAATTGTTCCAACAATTGTTTACAGACAGATTATTTCACTTATAATTCACTGTATCACAATTCCAGTGGGTCAGAAGTTTACAGACTTTTTTTACGCCAGGTCGCAATTGTAAATGAGAACTTGTTCTCAACTTGCCTACCTGGTTAAATAAAGGTGAAGTAAAAAATAAATAAAAATACACTAAGTTGACTATGCCTGGAAAATTCCAGAAAATGATGTCATGGCTTTAGAAGCTTCTGATAGGCTCATTGACATCATTTGAGTCAATTGGAGGAGTACCTGTGGATGTATTTCAAGGCCTACCTTAAAACTCAGTGCCTATTTGCTTGACATCATGGGAAAATCAAAAGAAATCAGCCAAGCCCTCAGAAAAAAAATTGTAGACCTCCACAAGTCTGGTTCATCCTTGGGAGCAATTTCCAAACGCCTGAAGGTACCACATTCGTCTGTACAAACAATAGTACGCGAGTATAAACACCATGGGACCACGCAGCCGTCATACCCCTCAGGAAGGAGACGTGTTGTCTCCTAGAGATGAACGTACTTTGGTGCGAAAAGTGAAAATCAACCCTAGAACAACAGCAAAGGACCTTGTGAAGATGCTGGAGGAAACGGGTACAAAAGTATCTATATCCACACTAAAACGAGTCCAATATCGACATAACATGAAAGGCCACTCAGCAAGGAAGAAGCCACTGCTCCAAAACTGACATACAAAAGTCAGACTACGGTTTACAACTGCACATGGGGACAAGATTGTACTTTTTGGAGAAATGTCCTCTGGTCTGATGAAAAAAAATAGAACTGTTTGGCCATAATGACCATCGTTATGTTTGGAGGAAAAAGGGGGAGGATTGCAAGCTGAAGAACACCATCCCAACCGTGGGGTGCTTTGCTTCAAGAGGGACTGGTGCACTTCACAAAATAGATGGCATCATGAGGAAGGAAAATTATGTAGCTATAATTGAAGCAACATTTCAAGGCATCAGTCAGGAAATTAAAGCTTGGTCGCAAATGGGTCTTTGAAATAGAAAATGACCCCAAGCATACTTCCAAAGTTGTGACAAAATTACTTAATGACAACAAAGTCAAGGTATTGGAGTGCCCATCACAAAGCCTTGACCTCAATCCCATAGAAAATATGTTGGCAGAACTGAAAAAGCGTGTGCGAAACAAGGAGGCCTACAAACCTGATTCAGTTACACCAGCTCTGTCAGGAGGAATGGGCCAAAATTCACCCAACTTATTGTGAGAAGCTTGTGGAAGGCTACCCAAAACCTTTGACCCAAGTTAAACAATTTAAAGGCAATGCTACCAAATACTAATTGAGTGTATGTAAACTTCTGACCCACTGGGAATGTGATGAAAGAAATACAATCTGAAATAAATCATTCTCTCTGCTATTTTTCTGACATTTCACATTCTTAAAATAAAGTGGTGATCCTAACTGACCTAAGACAGGGAAATTTTATTTGGATTAAATGTCAGGAATTGTGATAAACTGAGTTTAAATGTATTTGGCTAAGGTGTATGTAAACTTCCGACTTCAACTGTATATAATAATGTTACTATAATGATGTTTGTACCTATGCAAAACAGTGACGTAGAGGAGTGACAGCTGTCTGTCCTGTGTTCCTATGGGGTCAGATCCAGAGAGGGCAGGACAGAAGAGAACAGCTTCCTATGGGGGTCAGATCCAGAGAGGGCAGGACAGAAGAGAACAGCTTCCTATGGGGTCAGATCCAGAGAGGGCAGGACAGAAAAGAACAGCTTCCTATGGGGGTCAGATCCAGAGAGGGCAGGACAGAGGAGAACAGCTTCCTATGGGGGTCAGATCCAGAGAGGGCAGGACAGAAGAGAACAGCTTCCTATGGGGGTCAGATCCAGAGAGGGCAGGACAGAAGAGAACAGCTTCTTATGGGGGTCAGATCCAGAGAGGGCAGGACA
>NW_025748121.1:0-40090 GCF_021184085.1 Oncorhynchus gorbuscha | reverse complement strand
GATTGATTAAGGATTAAGACGGATTGATTAAGGATTAAGACGGATTGATTAAGGATTAAGACAGATTATTGTAAGGATTAAGACGGATTATTGTAAGGATTAAGACGGATTATTGTAAGGATTAAGACGGATTATTGTAAGGATTAAGACTGATTATTGTAAGGATTAAGACGGATTATTGTAAGGATTAAGACGGATTATTGTAAGGATAAGACGGATTATTGTAAGGATTAAGACGGATTATTGTAAGGATTAAGACGGATTATTGTAAGGATTAAGACGGATTATTGTAAGGATTAAGACGGATTATTGTAAGGATTAAGACGGATTATTGTAAGGATTAAGACGGATTGATTAAGGATTAAGACGGATTGATTAAGGATTAAGGCGGATTGATTAAGGATTAAGGCGGATTGATTAAGGATTAAGGCGGATTGATTAAGGATTACGACGGATTGATTAAGGATTAAGACAGATTATTGTAAGGATTAAGACGGATTGATTAAGGATTAAGACAGATTATTGTAAGGATTAAGACAGATTATTGTAAGGATTAAAACAGATTGATTAAGGATTAAGACAGATTATTGTAAGGATTAAGACTGATTGATTAAGGATTAAGACAGATTATTGTAAGGATTAAGACAGATTGATTAAGGAAATGTAAGGACTTTGCCACTTACAGACATGTTTCGTCTAAAATCAATGATTTTTAGATGGTCAAACAGTGAGACGCTTAGTGGCATTTTGAGAGATAGGAGAGAAAGGAATTACTGTTTAAATCGGTAAATATATATATTTAAGAAAATATATAAACAGCACAGATACTTCTTAAACTAGGTAAGACACTTGACAGAGAATTGACACAGGATTGAGATGAATGGATGCCAAAGGGAGAATTGGACATACATAATAATGTTAGGTAGGATTAGTAAATTAAACTTATTTTCTAAGTCATTATTTAGGGTATATAAGGTTGTTACCTGGGCAGAGCCAGGTATCAAAAGGGGGGTGGGTAAGTTAGTGGCCTATTGGATAAGAAACATAATTCAAATAAAATAATTTAGCTAACAAATAGGGCACTATAGTAGTAGTGCTCTCTATGGGGAAGAGGTTATCATTTAGGCCACTAGTAGTAGTTCTCTCTATGGAGAAGAGGGTATCATTTAGGCCACTAGTAGTAGTTCTCTCTATGGAGAAGAGGTTATCATTTAGGCCACTAGTAGTAGTGCTCTCTATGGAGAAGAGGGTATCATTTAGGCCACTAGTAGTAGTTCTCTCTATGGAGAAGAGGTTATCATTTAGGCCACTAGTAGTAGTTCTCTCTATGGAGAAGAGGGTATCATTTAGGCCACTAGTAGTAGTGCTCTCTATGGGGAAGAGGTTATCATTTAGGCCACTAGTAGTAGTTCTCTCTATGGAGAAGAGGTTATCATTTAGGCCACTAGTAGTAGTTCTCTCTATGGAGAAGAGGGTATCATTTAGGCCACTAGTAGTAGTTCTCTCTATGGGGAAGAGGGTATCATTTAGGCCACTAGTAGTAGTTCTCTCTATGGAGAAGAGGGTATCATTTAGGCCACTAGTAGTAGTGCTCTCTATGGGGAAGAGGTTATCATTTAGGCCACTAGTAGTAGTTCTCTCTATGGAGAAGAGGTTATCATTTAGGCCACTAGTAGTAGTTCTCTCTATGGAGAAGAGGGTATCATTTAGGCCACTAGTAGTAGTTCTCTCTATGGGGAAGAGGTTATCATTTAGGCCACTAGTAGTAGTTCTCTCTATGGAGAAGAGGGTATCATTTAGGCCACTAGTAGTAGTTCTCTCTATGGAGAAGAGGGTATCATTTAGGCCACTAGTAGTAGTTCTCTCTATGGAGAAGAGGTTATCATTTAGGCCACTAGTAGTAGTTCTCTCTATGGAGAAGAGGGTATCATTTAGGGCACTAGTAGTAGTTCTCTCTATGGAGAAGAGGGTATCATTTAGGGTGCTTTCAGTCAACGCCTGACATATAACAAGGTCTGACTTCTTGTGTCAATCAACACCTCTTTCTTTCTTCTGTCTTTCACATTCCCTCTTCTATTCTCATCTCTATCTCTCTCTCTCTTTCCTTTCTCTCTCTCTCTCTCTCTCTTTCCTTTCTCTCTCTCTCTCTCTCTCTCTCTCTCTCTTTCCTTTCTCTCTCTCTCTTTCCTTTCTCTCTTCTCTCTTTCCTTTCTCTCTATCCTCTCTCTCTCCTCTCTCTCTTTCCTCTCTCCTCTCTCTCTTTCCTCTCTCTCTATTCTCTCTCTTTCCTTTCTCTCTATCCTCTCTCTCTCCTTTCGCTCTCTCCTCTCTCTCTCCTTTCGCTCTCTCTTTCCTTTCTCTCTCTCCTCTCTCTCTCCTTTCTTTCTCTCTCTATCCTCTCTCTCTCTCTCTCCTTTCTTTCTCTATCCTCTTTTCCTCCTCTCTCCTCTTCTCTCTCCTTTCTCTCTATCCTCTCTATCCTCTTTCCTTTCTCTCTCTCTCTATCTCTCTTCCTCTTCTCTTTCTCTTATCCTCTTCCTTTCTCTCTCTCTCTATCCTCTTTCCTTTTCTCTCTCTCTCTCTATCCTCTTTCCTTTCTCTCTCTCTCTCTATCCTCTTTCCTTTCTCTCTCTCTCTCTCTATCCTCTTTCCTTTCTCTCTCTCTCTCTATCCTCTTTCCTTTCTCTATCCTCTCTCACCTCTCTTTCTCTCTCCTCTCTCTCTCCTTTCTTTCTTCTCTATCCTCTCTCTCGCCTCTCTCGCCTCTCTCTCGCCTCTCTCTCTGACGCCAACACATTAGAATAAATGTAGTTTCTATAAAGACAACAATCAGCGTATGACGAAAATGGAAAACCAACGGGAGTGTTGAGAGCTGAGTACTTCAGAAACAATGTTCAGGGTCACATACACTCACGCTGTCAGAGTCACATCCTTCAGGGTCACATCTACACTGTCAGAGTCAACAATGTAACATCCTTCAGTCAACAATAAAGAGACACCTAACATCCTTCAGGGTCACATACACACTACGCTGTCAGAGTCAACAATAAAGAGACACCAAACATCCTTCATCTCTCCGTTCTTCCATTCATCCACCTCACGTCGCCCTTTCAATGAAAACACCTACACTGTGCACGTACGTGTCTGATTTTCCTGGAGTCCAATCAAATCAAATGTTATTGGTCACATACACATATTTAGCAGATGTTATTGCGGGTGTAGAGAAATGCTTGTGTTTCTAGCTCCAACAGAGCAGTAATATCTAATAGTTCACAACAATACACAGAAATATACTAAAATATACTAACTAAATTCACATCACTGTTACATTTCTGGACAACATCAGAGCAGTAAGCAGTAAGCAGTACAGTACAGACTGACAGTGACTGACTGACTGACTGACAGTGACTGACTGAGTGACAGACAGTCTGTCTGTCTGTCTGTCTGTCTGTCTGTCTGTCTGTCTGTCTGTCTGTCTGTCTGTCTGTCTGTCTGTCTGTCTGTCTGTCTGTCTGTCTGTCTGTCATGTCTGTCTGTCTGTCTGTCTGTCTGTCTGTCTGTCTGTCTGTCTGTCTGTCTGTCTGTCTGTCTGTCTGTCTGTCTGTCTGTCTGTCTGTCTGTCTGTCTGTCTGTCTGTCTGTCTGTCTCTCTGTCTGTCTGTCTGTCTGTCTGTCTGTCTGTCTGTCTGTCTGTCTGTCTGTCTGTCTGTCTGTCTGTCTGTCATCCAGGTGGGTGACTGGCTGCTCTGTCTGTCTGTCTGTCTGTCTGTCTGTCTGTCTGTCTGTCTGTCTGTCTGTCTGTCTGTCTGTCTGTCTGTCTGTCTGTCTGTCTGTCTGTCTGTCTGTCTGTCTGTCTGTCTGTCTGTCTGTCTGTCTGTCTGTCTGTCTGTCTGTCTGTCTGTCTGTCTGTCTGTCTGTCTGTCTGTCTGTCTGTCTGTCTGTCTGTCTGTCTGTCTGTCTGTCTGTCTGTCTGTCTGTCTGTCTGTCTGTCTGTCTGTCTGTCTGTCTGTCACATGTCTGTCTGTCTGTCTGTCTGTCTGTCTGTCTGTCTGTCTGTCTGTCTGTTAGTCTGTCTGTTTCAGCCTGTCTGTCTGTTCTCTGTCTGTCCTGTCTGTCTGTCTGTCACAGCTGTCTGTCTGTCTGTGAAAGGTTAGACCTCACAGGAAGCAGTATAGTACAGACAGACAGACAGAAAGAAAGGTTAGACCTAACAGGAAGCAGTATAGTACAGACAGACAGACAGAAAGGAAAGGTTAGACCTAACAGGAAGCAGTAGGAGTACAGACAGACAGACAGAAAAGGTTAGACCTAACAGGAAGCAGTATAGTACAGACAGACAGACAGAGAGAAAGGTTAGACCTAACAGGAAGCAGTATAGTACAGACAGACAGACAGGAAAGGTTAGACCTAACAGGAAGCAGTAGGAGTACAGACAGACAGACAGAAAAGGTTAGACCTAACAGGAAGCAGTAGGAGTACAGACAGACAGACAGAAAAGGTTAGACCTAACAGGAAGCAGTATAGTACAGACAGACAGACAGAAAGGAAAGGTTAGACCTAACAGGAAGCAGTATAGTACAGACAGACAGACAGAAAGGAAAGGTTAGACCTAACAGGAAGCAGTAGGAGTACAGACAGACAGACAAAAGGTTAGACCTAACAGGAAGCAGTATAGTACAGACAGACAGACAGAGAGGAAAGGTTAGACCTAACAGGAAGCAGTATAGTACAGACAGACAGACAGGAAAGGTTAGACCTAACAGGAAGCAGTAGGAGTACAGACAGACAGAAAAGGTTAGACCTAACAGGAAGCAGTAGGAGTACAGACAGACAGACAGAAAAGGTTAGACCTAACAGGAAGCAGTATAGTACAGACAGACAGACAGAAAAGGTTAGACCTAACAGGAAGCAGTATAGTACAGACAGACAGACAGAGAGGAAAGGTTAGACCTAACAGGAAGCAGTAGAGTACAGACAGACAGAAAGGAAAGGTTAGACCTAACAGGAAGCAGTAGGAGTACAGACAGACAGAAAGGAAAGGTTAGACCTAACAGGAAGCAGTAGGAGTACAGACAGACAGACAGAAAGGAAAGGTTAGACCTAACAGGAAGCAGTAGGAGTACAGACAGACAGACAGAAAGGAAAGGTTAGACCTAACAGGAAGCAGTAGGAGTACAGACAGACAGACAGAAAGGAAAGGTTAGACCTAACAGGAAGCAGTAGGAGTACAGACAGACAGACAGAAAGGAAAGGTTAGACCTAACAGGAAGCAGTAGGAGTACAGACAGACAGACAGAAAAGGTTAGACCTAACAGGAAGCAGTATAGTACAGACAGACAGACAGAGAGGAAAGGTTAGACCTAACAGGAAGCAGTATAGTACAGACAGACAGACAGGAAAGGTTAGACCTAACAGGAAGCAGTAGGAGTACAGACAGACAGACAGAAAAGGTTAGACCTAACAGGAAGCAGTAGGAGTACAGACAGACAGACAGAAAAGGTTAGACCTAACAGGAAGCAGTATAGTACAGACAGACAGACAGAAAAGGTTAGACCTAACAGGAAGCAGTATAGTACAGACAGACAGACAGAGAGGAAAGGTTAGACCTAACAGGAAGCAGTAGAGTACAGACAGACAGAAAGGAAAGGTTAGACCTAACAGGAAGCAGTAGGAGTACAGACAGACAGAAAGGAAAGGTTAGACCTAACAGGAAGCAGTAGGAGTACAGACAGACAGACAGAAAGGAAAGGTTAGACCTAACAGGAAGCAGTAGGAGTACAGACAGACAGACAGAAAGGAAAGGTTAGACCTAACAGGAAGCAGTAGGAGTACAGACAGACAGACAGAAAGGAAAGGTTAGACCTAACAGGAAGCAGTAGGAGTACAGACAGACAGAAAGGAAAGGTTAGACCTAACAGGAAGCAGTAGGAGTACAGACAGACAGACAGAAAGGAAAGGTTAGACCTAACAGGAAGCAGTAGGAGTACAGACAGACAGACAGAAAGGAAAGGTTAGACCTAACAGGAAGCAGTAGGAGTACAGACAGACAGACAGAAAGGAAAGGTTAGACCTAACAGGAAGCAGTATAGTACAGACAGACAGACAGGAAAGGTTAGACCTAACAGGAAGCAGTAGGAGTACAGACAGACAGACAGAAAGGTTAGACCTAACAGGAAGCAGTAGAGTACAGACAGACAGACAGGAAAGGTTAGACCTAACAGGAAGCAGTATAGTACAGACAGACAGACAGAGAGGAAAGGTTAGACCTAACAGGAAGCAGTATAGTACAGACAGACAGACAGAGAGGAAAGGTTAGACCTAACAGGAAGCAGTAGGAGTACAGACAGACAGACAGGAAAGGTTAGACCTAACAGGAAGCAGTAGGAGTACAGACAGACAGACAGAAAGGAAAGGTTAGACCTAACAGGAAGCAGTAGGAGTACAGACAGACAGACAGAAAAGGTTAGACCTAACAGGAAGCAGTAGGAGTACAGACAGACAGACAGAGAGGAAAGGTTAGACCTAACAGGAAGCAGTATAGTACAGACAGACAGACAGGAAAGGTTAGACCTAACAGGAAGCAGTAGGAGTACAGACAGACAGACAGAAAAGGTTAGACCTAACAGGAAGCAGTATAGTACAGACAGACAGACAGAAAAGGTTAGACCTAACAGGAAGCAGTATAGTACAGACAGACAGACAGGAAAGGTTAGACCTAACAGGAAGCAGTAGGAGTACAGACAGACAGACAGGAAAGGTTAGACCTAACAGGAAGCAGTAGAGTACAGACAGACAGAAAGGAAAGGTTAGACCTAACAGGAAGCAGTAGGAGTACAGACAGACAGACAGGAAAGGTTAGACCTAACAGGAAGCAGTAGAGTACAGACAGACAGAAAGGAAAGGTTAGACCTAACAGGAAGCAGTAGGAGTACAGACAGACAGACAGAAAGGAAAGGTTAGACCTAACAGGAAGCAGTAGGAGTACAGACAGACAGACAGAAAGGAAAGGTTAGACCTAACAGGAAGCAGTAGGAGTACAGACAGACAGACAGAAAGGAAAGGTTAGACCTAACAGGAAGCAGTAGGAGTACAGACAGACAGACAGAAAGGAAAGGTTAGACCTAACAGGAAGCAGTAGGAGTACAGACAGACAGAAAGGAAAGGTTAGACCTAACAGGAAGCAGTAGGAGTACAGACAGACAGACAGAAAGGAAAGGTTAGACCTAACAGGAAGCAGTAGGAGTACAGACAGACAGACAGAAAGGAAAGGTTAGACCTAACAGGAAGCAGTAGAGTACAGACAGACAGGAAAGGTTAGACGTAACAGGAAGCAGTAGGAGTACAGACAGACAGAAAGGAAAGGTTAGACCTAACAGGAAGCAGTAGGAGTACAGACAGACAGACAGGAAAGGTTAGACCTAACAGGAAGCAGTAGGAGTACAGACAGACAGACAGAAAGGAAAGGTTAGACCTAACAGGAAGCAGTAGGAGTACAGACAGACAGACAGGAAAGGTTAGACCTAACAGGAAGCAGTAGGAGTACAGACAGACAGACAGAAAGGAAAGGTTAGACCTAACAGGAAGCAGTAGGAGTACAGACAGACAGACAGGAAAGGTTAGACCTAACAGGAAGCAGTAGGAGTACAGACAGACAGACAGAAAAGGTTAGACCTAACAGGAAGCAGTATAGTACAGACAGACAGACAGAAAAGGTTAGACCTAACAGGAAGCAGTATAGTACAGACAGACAGACAGAAAAGGTTAGACCTAACAGGAAGCAGTATAGTACAGACAGACAGACAGAGAGGAAAGGTTAGACCTAACAGGAAGCAGTAGGAGTACAGACAGACAGGAAAGGTTAGACCTAACAGGAAGCAGTAGAGTACAGACAGACAGAAAGGAAAGGTTAGACCTAACAGGAAGCAGTAGGAGTACAGACAGACAGACAGAAAGGAAAGGTTAGACCTAACAGGAAGCAGTAGGAGTACAGACAGACAGACAGAAAGGAAAGGTTAGACCTAACAGGAAGCAGTAGGAGTACAGACAGACAGACAGAAAGGAAAGGTTAGACCTAACAGGAAGCAGTAGGAGTACAGACAGACAGACAGAAAGGAAAGGTTAGACCTAACAGGAAGCAGTAGGAGTACAGACAGACAGAAAGGAAAGGTTAGACCTAACAGGAAGCAGTAGGAGTACAGACAGACAGACAGAAAGGAAAGGTTAGACCTAACAGGAAGCAGTAGGAGTACAGACAGACAGACAGAAAGGAAAGGTTAGACCTAACAGGAAGCAGTAGGAGTACAGACAGACAGGAAAGGTTAGACGTAACAGGAAGCAGTAGGAGTACAGACAGACAGAAAGGAAAGGTTAGACCTAACAGGAAGCAGTAGGAGTACAGACAGACAGACAGGAAAGGTTAGACCTAACAGGAAGCAGTAGGAGTACAGACAGACAGACAGAAAGGAAAGGTTAGACCTAACAGGAAGCAGTAGGAGTACAGACAGACAGACAGGAAAGGTTAGACCTAACAGGAAGCAGTAGGAGTACAGACAGACAGACAGAAAAGGTTAGACCTAACAGGAAGCAGTATAGTACAGACAGACAGACAGAAAAGGTTAGACCTAACAGGAAGCAGTATAGTACAGACAGACAGACAGAGAGGAAAGGTTAGACCTAACAGGAAGCAGTAGGAGTACAGACAGACAGACAGAAAGGAAAGGTTAGACCTAACAGGAAGCAGTAGGAGTACAGACAGACAGACAGAAAGGAAAGGTTAGACCTAACAGGAAGCAGTAGGAGTACAGACAGACAGACAGACAGGAAAGGTTAGACCTAACAGGAAGCAGTATAGTACAGACAGACAGACAGACAGACAGACAGACAGACAGACAGACAGACAGACAGACAGACAGACAGACAGACAGGAAAGGTTAGACTTAACAGGAAACAGTATAGTACAGACAGGAAAGGTTAGACTTAACAGGAAGCAGTATAGTACAGACAGAAAGGAAAGGTTAGACTTAACAGGAAGCAGTATAGTACAGACAGAAAGGAAAGGTTAGACCTAACAGGAAGCAGTATAGTACTGACAGACAGACAGAAAGGAAAGGTTAGACCTAACAGGAAGCAGTATAGTACTGACAGACAGACAGAAAGGAAAGGTTAGACCTAACAGGAAGCAGTATAGTACAGACAGACAGACAGAGAGGAAAGGTTAGACCTAACAGGAAGCAGTATAGTACAGACAGGAAAGGTTAGACCTAACAGGAAGCAGTATAGTACAGACAGGAAAGGTTAGATGTTGTAGAGCATGAACCTACAGGAACGGGCCACCGCCTTGATGTTGGTTGAGAACGACAGGGTGTTGTCCAGGATCACGCCAAGGTTCTTGGCGCTCTGGGAGGAGGACACAATGGAGTTGTCAACCGTGATGGCGAGATCCCTACCACTGAGGAAGTAAAGCTCCCGCTCAGCCCAGTCAAAACTGTTCGCTGCCCTGGCCCCCCAATGGTGGAACAAACTCCCTCACGACGCCAGGACAGCGGAGTCAATCACCACCTTCCGGAGACACCTGAAACCCCACCTCTTTAAGGAATACCTAGGATAGGATAAGTAATCTCTCTCACCCCCCTTAAGTTTTAGATGCACTATTGTAAAGTGACTGTTCCACTGGATGTCATAAGGTGAATGCACCAATTTGTAAGTCGCTCTGGATAAGAGCGTCTGCTAAATGACTTAAATGTAAATGTAAATGTAGGAAGCAGTATAGTACAGACAGGAAAGTTTAGACCTAACAGGAAGCAGTATAGTACAGACAGGAAAGGTTAGACCTAACAGGAAGCAGTATAGTACAGACAAGAAAGGTTAGACCTAACAGGAAGCAGTATAGTACAGATAGGAAAGGTTAGACCTAACAGGAAGCAGTATAGTATAGACAGGAAAGGTTAGACCTAACAGGAAGCAGTATAGTACAGATAGGAAAGGTTAGACCTAACAGGAAGCAGTATAGTACAGATAGGAAAGGTTAGGTTTCTCTGGATAAGAGCGTTTGCTAAATGAAAAAGAATGTAAAAGTCTCTCACTCACTCTGTTGTTCAGCATCATTGAATCGGCTCAAACAATACCCATCCACCCATCCATCTATCCACCCATCTATCCAGCTATCTATCCTTCTATCCATCTATTTATCTTGTGATGAATGGGCATTTAGGGAAGTGATGGAGAGCTCAAGGACGAGGAGATGGAGAGAGGGAGAGGAGGAGATGGAGAGAGGGAGAGGAGGAGATGGAGAGAGGGAGAGGAGGAGATGGAGAGAGGGAGAGTTATTTGTTACAAAGGAGAAGGATTGTGTCAGAGGGAAATGGACTGATCAGAAACATTATACAGAGAGAGAGAAAGAGGGAGAGAATGAGAAGAGAGAGATGGAGAGAATGAGAAGAGAGAGATGGAGAGAATGAGGAGAGAGAGAGATGGAGAGAATGAGGAGAGAATGAGGAGAGAGAGAGATGGAGAGAATGAGGAGAGAGAGAGATGGAGAGAATGAGGAGAGAGAGATGGAGAGAATGAGGAGAGAGAGAGATAGAGAGAATGAGGAGAGAGAGAGATCGAGAATGAGGAGAGAGAGAGATAGAGAATGAGGAGAGAGAGAGATAGAGATGGAGAGAATGAGGAGAGAGAGATGGAGAGAATGAGGAGAGAGAGAGATGGAGAGAATGAGGAGAGAGAGAGATGGAGAGAATGAGGAGAGAGAGAGATGGAGAGAATGAGGAGAGAGAGAGATGGAGAGAATGAGGGGAGAGAGATGGAATGAGGAGAGGGAGAGATGGAGAGAATGAGGAGAGAGAGATGGAGAGAATGAGGAGAGAGATGGAGAGAATGAGGAGAGAGAGAGATGGAGAGAATGAGGAGAGAGAGAGATGGAGAGAATGATGAGAGAGAGAGAGATGGAGAGAGAGATGGAGAGAATGAGGAGAGAGAGATGGAGAGAATGAGGAGAGAGAGATGGAGAGAATGAGGAGAGAGAGATGGAGAGAATGAGGAGAGAGAGATGGAGAGAATGAGGAGAGAGAGAGAGAGAGAGAGAAATGGAGAAAGAGTAATTGCGAGAGAGAGAAACCCAGAGGCCACCTAGAAGTTATACGGTATTACTGAGTATCAGCTAGACAGCCCAGCATTACAAACACACAAACAGACGCCCTGTCAAGCTTCTCTATCACACACACACACACACACACACACACACACACACACACACACACACACACACACACACACACACACACACACACACACACACACACACACACACACACACACACACACACACCACACACACCCTGTCAAGCCTCTCTATCACACACACACACACGCCCTGTCAAGCCTCTCTATCACACACACACACACACACACACACAAACCCACGCCCTGTCAAGCTTCTCTGTCACACACACACACACACACACACACACACACACACACACACACACACACACACACACACACACACACACACACACACACACACACACACACACACACACACACACACACACACACACACACACACACACACACCCTGTCAAGCCTCTCTATCACACACACACACACACACACACACACACACACACACACACACACACACACACACACACACACACACACACACACACACACACACACACACACACACACACACACACACACACACACACACACACACTCTGTCAAGCCTCTCTATCACACACACACACGCCCTGTCAAGCCTCTCTATCACACACACACACACACACACACACACACACACACACACACACACACACACACACACACACACACACACACACACACACACACACACACACACACACACACACACACACACACACACACACACACACACACACACACACACACACAGAGTGTTGGTCGTTACCCCTGCTGTCGTCTCTACGGGTGAATAATGTTGCCCTATCCCTCTCGCCACACTGAGACCTGGGCCCTGACAGTAAATCTCAGCAAGACCAAAATAATGGTGTTCCACAAAAGGTCCAGTCACCAGGACCACAAATACAAATTCCATCTGGACACTGTTGTCCTAGAGCACACAGAAAACTACATACCTCGGCCTAAACATCAGCACCACAGGTAACTTCCACAAAGCTGTGACGGATCTGAGAGACAAGGCAAGAAGGGCATTCTATGCCATCAAAAGGAACATAAAATTCAACATACCAATTAGGATCTGGCTAAAAATACTTGAATCAGTCATAGAACCCATTGCCCTTTATGGTTGTGAGGTCTGGGGTCCGCTAACCTACCAAGAATTCACAAAATGGGACAAACACCAAATTGAGACTCTGCATTGTGCTAAAATATCTTCCATGTACAACGTAGAACACCAAATAATGCACGAGGAGCAGAATTAGGCCGATACCCACTAATGATCAACATCGAGAAAAGAACCGTTCAATTCCACAACCACCTAAAAAATATGTGATTCCCAAACCTTCCGTAACAAAGCCATCACCTACAGAGATAATTGCTTCACACACTGGAATGAATTAACAAAAAAACAGAGCAAACCAGAATGCTATTTTACCCTAAACAGAGAGTACACAGTGGCAGAAAACCTGACCACTGTGACTGACCCAAACTTAAGGAAAGCTTTGACGATGTACAGACTTAGTGAGCATAGCCTTGCTATTGAGAAAGGCGGCTGTAGGCAGACCTGGCTCTAAAGAGAAGACGAGGTATGTGCACACTGCCCACAAAATGAGGTGGAAACTGAGCTGCACTTCCAAACCTCCTGTCCAATCTATGACCATGTGAGAGACACATATTTCCCTCAGATTACACAGATCCACAAAGAATTTGAGAGAGAGAGAGAGAGAGAGAGAGAGAGAGAGAGAGAGAGAGAGAGAGAGAGAGAGAGAGAGAGAGAGAGAGAGAGAGAGAGAGAGAGAGAGAGAGAGAGAGAGAGAGAGAGAGAGAGAGAGAGAGAGAGAGAGAGAGAGAGAGAGAGAGAGAGAGGTTATAGTGGGATGACTGAGAGAGAGGACATGGTTATAGTGGGATGACTGACCATACCAGGACATGGTATCATGGTTATAGTGGGATGACTGACCATACCAGGACATGTTAACATGGTTATAGTGGGATGACTGACCATACCAGGACATGTTAACATGGTTATAGTGGGATGACTGACCATACCAGGACATGTTAACATGGTTATAGTGGGATGACTGACCATACCAGGACATGTTAACATGGTTATGTTAACATGGTTATAGTGGGATGACTGACCATACCAGGACATGGTAACATGGTTATAGTGGGATGACTGACCATACCAGGACATGGTAACATGGTTATAGTGGGATGACTGACCATACCAGGACATGGTAACATGGTTATAGTGGGATGACTGACCATACCAGGACATGTTAACATGGTTATAGTGGGATGACTGACCATACCAGGACATGGTTAACATGGTTATAGTGGGATGACTGACCATACCAGGACATGGTAACATGGTTATAGTGGGATGACTGACCATACCAGGACATGGTAACATGGTTATAGTGGGATGACTGACCATACCAGGACATGGTAACATGGTTATAGTGGGATGACTGACCATACCAGGACATGGTAACATGGTTATAGTGGGATGACTGACCATACCAGGACATGGTAACATGGTTATAGTGGGATGACTGACCATACCAGGACATGGTAACATGGTTATAGTGGGATGACTGACCATACCAGGACATGGTTATAATGGGATGACTGACCATACCAGGACATGGTTATAGTGGGAACTGACCATGGACATTATAGTGGGATGACTGACCATACCAGGACATGGCTATAGTGGGGTGACTGACCATACCAGGACATGGTAACATGGTTATAGTGGGATGACAGAAAATACCAGGACATGGTTATAGTGGGATGACTGACCATACCAGGACATGGTATCATGGTTATAGTGGGATGACTGACCATACCAGGACATGGTTATAGTGGGATGACTGACCATACCAGGACATGTTAACATGGTTATAGTGGGATGACAGACCATACCAGGACATGGTTATAGTGGGATGACTTACCATACCAGGACATGGTTATAATGGGATGACTGACCATACCAGGACATGGTTATAGTGGGATGACTGACCATACCAGGACATGGTAACATGGTTGGTTATAGTGGGATGACTGACCATACCAGGACATGGTTATAGTGGGATGACTGACCATACCAGGACATGGTTATAGTGATGACTGACAATGGTGGTTATAGTGGGATGACAGACCATACCAGGACATGTTTATAGTGGGATGACAGACCATACCAGGACATTGTAACATGGCTAGTGGGATGACATGACCATACCAGGACATGGTTATAGTGGGATGACTGACCATACCAGGACATACAGTGGGATGACAGACCATACCAGGACATGGTTATAGTGGGATGACAGACCATACCAGGACATGGTTATAGTGGGATGACTGACCATACCAGGACATGGTTATAGTGGGATGACTGACCATACCAGGACATGGTAACATGGTTATAGTGGGATGACTGACCATACCAGGACATGGTTATAGTGGGATGACTGACCATACCAGGACATGGTAACATGGTTATAGTGGGATGACTGACCATACCAGGACATGGTAACATGGTTATAGTGGGATGACTGACCATACCAGGACATGGTAACATGGTTATAGTGGGATGACTGACCATACCAGGACATGGTAACATGGTTATAGTGGGATGACTGACCATACCAGGACATGGTAACATGGTTATAGTGGGATGACTGACCATACCAGGACATGTTAACATGGTTATAGTGGGATGACAGACCATACCAGGACATGTGTAACATGGTTATAGTGGGATGACTGACCATACCAGGACATGGTAACATGGTTATAGTGGGATGACTGACCATACCAGGACATGGTAACATGGTTATAGTGGGATGACAGACCATACCAGGACATGGTTATAGTGGGATGACTGACCATACCAGGACATGACATGGTTATAGGATGGGATGACTGACCATACCAGGACATGGTTATAATGGGATGACATGGTATGACTGACCATACCAGGACATGGTGGTTATAGTGGGATGACTGACCATACCAGGACATGGTAACATGGTTGGTTATAGTGGGATGACTGACCATACCAGTTACAGTGGGATGACATGGTAACATTATAGTGGGATGACTGACCATACCAGGACATGGTTATAGTGGGATGACTGACCATACCAGGACATGGTAACATGGTTATAGTGGGATGACTGACCATACCAGGACATGGTTATAGTGGGATGACTGACCATACCAGGACATGGTAACATAGGTTATAGTGGGATGACTGACCATAACAGATGACATGACCATACCAGACATGGTTATAGTGGGATGACATGGACATGGTAACATGGTGGGATGACAGACCATACATGGTAACATGGTTATAGTGGGATGACAGACCATACCAGGACATGGTTATAGTGGGATGACAGACCATACCAGGACATGGTTATAGTGGGATGACTGACCATACCAGGACATGGTTATAGTGGGATGACTGACCATACCAGGACATGGTTATAGTGGGATGACTGACCATACCAGGACATGGTAACATGGTTATAGTGGGATGACTGACCATACCAGGACATGGTTATAGTGGGATGACTGACCATACCAGGACATGGTAACATGGTTATAGTGGGATGACTACCAGGACATGGTTATAGTGGGATGACTGACCATACCAGGACATGGTAACATGGTTATAGTGGGATGACTGACCATACCAGGACATGGTTATAGTGGGATGACTGACCATACCAGGACATGGTAACATGGTTATAGTGGGATGACAGACCATACCAGGACATGCTTATAGTGGGATGACAGACCATACCAGGACATGGTTATAGTGGGATGACTGACCATACCAGGACATGGTTATAGTGGGATGACTGACCATACCAGGACATGGTAACATGGTTATAGTGGGATGACTGACCATACCAGGACATGGTAACATGGTTATAGTGGGATGACTGACCATACCAGGACATGGTAACATGGTTATAGTGGGATGACTGACCATACCAGGACATGTTAACATGGTTATAGTGGGATGACTGACCATACCAGGACATGGTAACATGGTTATAGTGGGATGACTGACCATACCAGGACATGGTAACATGGTTATAGTGGGATGACTGACCATAAGGACCATGACTGACATGGTAACATGGTTATAGTGGGATGACTGACCATACCAGGACATGGGTTATAGTGGGATGACTGACCATACCAGGACATGGAACATGGTTATAGTGGGATGACAGACCATACCAGGACATGTTAACATGGTTATAGTGGGACATGGATGACAGAAAATACCAGACATGGTTATAGTGATGACTGACCATGACAGTGGGATGACCATACCAGGACATGGTTATAGTGGGATGACTGACCATACCAGGACATGGTTATAGTGGGATGACTGACCATACCAGGACATGGTTATAGTGGGATGACTGACCATACCAGGACATGGTTATAGTGGGATGACAGACCATACCAGGACATGGTTATAGTGGGATGACAGACCATACCAGGACATGGTATCATGGTTATAGTGGGATGACTGACCATACCAGGACATGGTTATAGTGGGGATGACTGACCATACCAGGACATGGTAACATGGTTATAGTGGGATGACAGACCATACCAGGACATGGTTATAGTGGGATGACTGACCATACCAGGACATGGTTGGTTAGTGGGATGACTGACCATACCAGGACATGGTTGGTTATAGTGGGATGACTGACCATACCAGGACATGGAAACATGGTTATAGTGGGATGACTGACCATACCAGGACATTGTAACATGGTTATAGTGGGATGACTGACCATACCAGGACATGGTTATAGTGGGATGACTGACCATACCAGGACATGGTACATGGTTATAGTGGGATGACTGACCATACCAGGACATGGTTATAGTGGGATGACTGACCATACCAGGACATACATGGTTATAGTGGGATGACAGACCATACCAGGACATGGTAACATGTTATAGTGGGATAACTGACCATACCAGGACATTGGTTATAGTAACATGGTTATAGTGGGATGACAGACCATACCAGGACATGGTTATAGTGGGATGACTGACCATACCAGGACATGGTTATAGTGGGATGACTGACCATACCAGGACATGGTAACATGGTTATAGTGGGATGACTGACCATACCAGGACATGGTTATAGTGGGATGACTGACCATACCAGGACATGGTAACATGGACATTATAGTGGGATGACTGACCATACCAGGACATGGTTATAGTGGGATGACTGACCATACCAGGACATGGTTATAGTGGGATGACTGACCATACCAGGACATGGAAACATGGTTATAGTGGGATGACTGACCATACCAGGACATGGTAAGTGGGATGACATGGACATTATAGTGGGATGACAGACCATACCAGGACATGGTTAGTGGGATGACTGACCATACCAGGACATGGGGTTATGACTGACCATACCAGGACATGGTTATAGTGGGATGACAGACCATACCAGGACATGGTATCATGGTTATAGTGGGATGACTGACCATTCCAGGACATGGTTATAGTGGGATGACTGACCATACCAGGACATGGTTACATGGGATGACTGACCATATAGTGGGATGACAGACCATACCAGGACATGGTTATAGTGGGATGACAGACCATACCAGGACATGGTTATAGTGGGATGACTGAGACCATACCAGGACATGGTTATAGTGGGATGACTGACCATACCAGGACATGGAAACATGGTTATAGTGGGATGACTGACCATACCAGGACATTGTAACATGGTTATAGTGGGATGACTGACCATACCAGGACATGGTTATAGTGGGATGACTGGACCATACCAGGACATGGTTATAGTGGGATGACTGACCATACCAGGACATGGTAACATGGTTATAGTGGGGTGACTGACCATACCAGGACATGGTAACATGGTTATAGTGGGATGACAGACCAGACCAGGACATGGTTATAGTGGATGACAGACCAGGACATGGTTATAGTGGGATGACAGACCAGGACATGGTAACATGGTTATAGTGGGATGACTGACCATACCAGGACATGGTTATAGTGGGATGACTGACCATACCAGGACATGGTTATAGTGGGATGACTGACCATACCAGGACATGGTTATAGTGGGATGACTGACCATACCAGGACATGGTAACATGGTTATAGTGGGATGACTGACCATACCAGGACATGGTTATAGTGGGATGACTGACCATACCAGGACATGGTAACATGGTTATAGTGGGATGACTGACCATACCAGGACATGGTTATAGTGGGATGACTGACCATACCAGGACATGGTAACATGGTTATAGTGGGATGACTGACCATACCAGGACATGGTTATAGTGGGATGACTGGACATACCAGGACATGTACAACATGGTTATAGTGGGATGACAGACCATACCAGGACATGGTTATAGTGGGATGACTGACCATACCAGGACATGGTTATAGTGGGATGACTGACCATACCAGGACATGGTTATAATGGGATGACTGACCATACCAGGACATGGTTATAGTGGGATGACTGACCATACCAGGACATGGTAACATGGTTGATAGTGGGATGACTGACCATACCAGGAACATGGTTATAGTGGGATGACTGACCATACCAGGACATGGTTATAGTGGGATGACTGACCATACCAGGACATGGTTATAGTGGGATGACTGACCATACCAGGACATGGTAACATGGTTATAGTGGGATGACAGGCCAAACCAGGACATGGTATCATGGTTATAGTGGGATGACAGACCATACCAGGACATGGTTATAGTGGGATGACTGACCATACCAGGACATGGTTATAGTGGGATGACAGACCATACCAGGACATGGTTATAGTGGGATGACAGACCATACCAGGACATGGTTATAGTGGGATGACTGACCATACCAGGACATGGTTATAGTGGGATGACTGACCATACCAGGACATGGTTATAGTGGGATGACAGACCATACCAGGACATGGTTATAGTGGGATGACAGACCATACCAGGACATGGTTATAGTGGGATGACAGACCATACCAGGACATGGTATCATGGTTATAGTGGGATGACTGACCATTCCAGGACATGGTTATAGTGGGATGACTGACCATACCAGGACATGGTAACATGGTTATAGTGGGATGACAGACCATACCAGGACATGGTTATAGTGGGATGACTGACAATACCAGGACATGGTTATAGTGGGATGACTGACAATACCAGTACATGTTTATAGTGGGATGACAGACCATACCAGGACATTGTTATAGTGGGATAACTGACCATACCAGGACATTGTAACATGGCTACAGTGGGATGACAGACCATACCAGGACATGGTTATAGTGGGATGACTTACCATACCAGGACATGGTTATAGTGGGATGACTGACCATACCAGGACATGGTTATAGTGGGGTGACAGACCATACCAGGACATGGTTATAGTGGGATGACTGACCATACCAGGACATGGAAACATGGTTATAGTGGGATGACTGACCATACCAGGACATTGTAACATGGCTATAGTGGGATGACAGACCATACCAGGACATGGTTATAGTGGGATGACTGACCATACCAGGACATGGTTATAGTGGGATGACTGACAATACCAGGACATGGTTATAGTGGGATGACTGACAATACCAGTACATGTTTATAGTGGGATGACAGACCATACCAGGACATTGTTATAGTGGGATAACTGACCATACCAGGACATTGTAACATGGCTACAGTGGGATGACAGACCATACCAGGACATGGTTATAGTGGGATGACTTACCATACCAGGACATGGTTATAGTGGGATGACTGACCATACCAGGACATGGTAACATGGTTATAGTGGGATGACAGACCTTACCAGGACATGGTTATAGTGGGATGACTGACCATACCAGGACATGGTAACATGGTTATAGTGGGATGACTGACCATACCAGGACATGGTTATAGTGGGATGACTGACCATACCAGGACATGGTTATAGTGGGATGACTGACCATACCAGGACATGGAAACATGGTTATAGTGGGATGACTGACCATACCAGGACATGGTAACATGGTTATAGTGGGATGACAGACCATACCAGGACATGGTTATAGTGGGATGACTGACCATACCAGGACATGGTTATAGTGGGATGACAGACCATACCAGGACATGGTATCATGGTTATAGTGGGATGACTGACCATTCCAGGACATGGTTATAGTGGGATGACTGACCATACCAGGACATGGTAACATGGTTATAGTGGGATGACAGACCATACCAGGACATGGTTATAGTGGGATGACAGACCATACCAGGACATGGTTATAGTGGGGGTGAGAGACCATACCAGGACATGGTTATAGTGGGATGACTGACCATACCAGGACATGGAAACATGGTTATAGTGGGATGACTGACCGTACCAGGACATTGTAACATGGCTATAGTGGGATGACTGACCATACCAGGACATGTTTATAGTGGGATGACTGACCATACCAGAACATGGTTATAGTGGGATGACTGACCATACCAGGACATGGTAACATGGTTATAGTGGGGTGACTGACCATACCAGGACATGGTAACATGGTTATAGTGGGATGACAGACCAGGACATGGTTATAGTGGGATGACAGACCAGGACATGGTTATAGGGGATGACAGACCAGGACATGGTAACATGGTTATAGTGGGATGACTGACCATAACAGGACATGGTTATAGTGGGATGACTGACCATACCAGGACATGGTTATAGTGGGATGACTGACCATACCAGGACATGGTTATAGTGGGGTGACTGACCATACCAGGACATGGTAACATGGTTATAGTGGGATGACTGACCATACCAGGACATGGCTATAGTGGGGTGACTGACCATACCAGGACATGGTAACATGGTTATAGTGGGATGACAGACCATACCAGGACATGGTTATAGTGGGATGACTGACCATACCAGGACATGGTATCATGGTTATAGTGGGATGACTGACCATACCAGGACATGGTTATAGTGGGATGACTGACCATACCAGGACATGTTAACATGGTTATAGTGGGATGACAGACCATACCAGGGCATGGTTATAGTGGGATGACAGACCATACCAGGACATGGTTATAGTGGGATGACTTACCATACCAGGACATGGTTATAATGGGATGACTGACCATACCAGGACATGGTTATAGTGGGATGACTGACCATACCAGGACATGGTAACATGGTTGAAGTGGGATGACTGACCATACCAGAACATGGTTATAGTGGGATGACTGACCATAGCAGGACATGGTTATAGTGGGATGACTGACCATACCAGGACATGGTTATAGTGGGATGACTGACCATACCAGGACATGGTAACATGGTTATAGTGGGATGACAGGCCAAACCAAGACATGGTATCATGGTTATAGTGGGATGACAGACCATACCAGGACATGGATATAGTGGGATGACTGACCATATCAGGACATGGTTATAGTGGGATGACAGACCATACCAGGACATGGTTATAGTGGGATGACAGACCATACCAGGACATGGTTATAGTGGGATGACTGACCATACCAGGACATGGTTATAGTGGGATGACTGACCATACCAGGACATGGTTATAGTGGGATGACAGACCATACCAGGACATGGTTATAGTGGGATGACAGACCATACCAGGACATGGTTATAGTGGGATGACAGACCATACCAGGACATGGTATCATGGTTATAGTGGGATGACTGACCATTCCAGGACATGGTTATAGTGGGATGACTGACCATACCAGGACATGGTAACATGGTTATAGTGGGATGACAGACCATACCAGGACATGGTTATAGTGGGATGACAGACCATACCAGGACATGGTTATAGTGGGGTGACAGACCATACCAGGACATGGTTATAGTGGGATGACTGACCATACCAGGACATGGAAACATGGTTATAGTGGGATGACTGACCATACCAGGACATTGTAACATGGCTATAGTGGGATGACAGACCATACCAGGACATGGTTATAGTGGGATGACTGACCATACCAGGACATGGTTATAGTGGGATGACTGACAATACCAGGACATGGTTATAGTGGGATGACTGACAATACCAGTACATGTTTATAGTGGGATGACAGACCATACCAGGACATTGTTATAGTGGGATAACTGACCATACCAGGACATTGTAACATGGCTACAGTGGGATGACAGACCATACCAGGACATGGTTATAGTGGGATGACTTACCATACCAGGACATGGTTATAGTGGGATGACTGACCATACCAGGACATGGTAACATGGTTATAGTGGGATGACAGACCTTACCAGGACATGGTTATAGTGGGATGACTGACCATACCAGGACATGGTAACATGGTTATAGTGGGATGACTGACCATACCAGGACATGGTTATAGTGGGATGACTGACCATACCAGGACATGGTTATAGTGGGATGACTGACCATACCAGGACATGGAAACATGGTTATAGTGGGATGACTGACCATACCAGGACATGGTAACATGGTTATAGTGGGATGACAGACCATACCAGGACATGGTTATAGTGGGATGACTGACCATACCAGGACATGGTTATAGTGGGATGACAGACCATACCAGGACATGGTATCATGGTTATAGTGGGATGACTGACCATTCCAGGACATGGTTATAGTGGGATGACTGACCATACCAGGACATGGTAACATGGTTATAGTGGGATGACAGACCATACCAGGACATGGTTATAGTGGGATGACAGACCATACCAGGACATGGTTATAGTGGGGTGAGAGACCATACCAGGACATGGTTATAGTGGGATGACTGACCATACCAGGACATGGAAACATGGTTATAGTGGGATGACTGACCGTACCAGGACATTGTAACATGGCTATAGTGGGATGACAGACCATACCAGGACATGGTTATAGTGGGATGACTGACCATACCAGGACATGGTTATAGTGGGATGACTGACAATACCAGTACATGTTTATAGTGGGATGACAGACCATACCAGGACATTGTTATAGTGGGATAACTGACCATACCAGGACATTGTAACATGGCTACAGTGGGATGACAGACCATACCAGGACATGGTTATAGTGGGATGACTGACCATACCAGGACATGGTTATAGTGGGATGACTGACCATACCAGGACATGGTAACATGGTTATAGTGGGATGACAGACCTTACCAGGACATGGTTATAGTGGGATGACTGACCATACCAGGACATGGTAACATGGTTATAGTGGGATGACTGACCATACCAGGACATGGTTATAGTGGGATGACTGACCATACCAGGACATGGTTATAGTGGGATGACTGACCATACCAGGACATGGAAACATGGTTATAGTGGGATGACTGACCATACCAGGACATGGTAACATGGTTATAGTGGGATGACAGACCAGGACATGGTTATAGTGGGATGACAGACCAGGACATTGTAACATGGTTATAGTGGGGTGACTGACCATACCAGGACATGGTAACATGGTTATAGTGGGATGACTGACCATACCAGGACATGGTTATAGTGGGATGACTGACAATACCAGGACATGGTTATAGTGGGATGACTGACAATACCAGTACATGTTTATAGTGGGATGACAGACCATACCAGGACATTGTTATAGTGGGATAACTGACCATACCAGGACATTGTAACATGGCTACAGTGGGATGACAGACCATACCAGGACATGGTTATAGTGGGATGACTTACCATACCAGGACATGGTTATAGTGGGATGACTGACCATACCAGGACATGGTAACATGGTTATAGTGGGATGACAGACCTTACCAGGACATGGTTATAGTGGGATGACTGACCATACCAGGACATGGTAACATGGTTATAGTGGGATGACTGACCATACCAGGACATGGTTATAGTGGGATGACTGACCATACCAGGACATGGTTATAGTGGGATGACTGACCATACCAGGACATGGAAACATGGTTATAGTGGGATGACTGACCATACCAGGACATGGTAACATGGTTATAGTGGGATGACAGACCATACCAGGACATGGTTATAGTGGGATGACTGACCATACCAGGACATGGTTATAGTGGGATGACAGACCATACCAGGACATGGTATCATGGTTATAGTGGGATGACTGACCATTCCAGGACATGGTTATAGTGGGATGACTGACCATACCAGGACATGGTAACATGGTTATAGTGGGATGACAGACCATACCAGGACATGGTTATAGTGGGATGACAGACCATACCAGGACATGGTTATAGTGGGGTGAGAGACCATACCAGGACATGGTTATAGTGGGATGACTGACCATACCAGGACATGGAAACATGGTTATAGTGGGATGACTGACCGTACCAGGACATTGTAACATGGCTATAGTGGGATGACAGACCATACCAGGACATGGTTATAGTGGGATGACTGACCATACCAGGACATGGTTATAGTGGGATGACTGACAATACCAGTACATGTTTATAGTGGGATGACAGACCATACCAGGACATTGTTATAGTGGGATAACTGACCATACCAGGACATTGTAACATGGCTACAGTGGGATGACAGACCATACCAGGACATGGTTATAGTGGGATGACTGACCATACCAGGACATGGTTATAGTGGGATGACTGACCATACCAGGACATGGTAACATGGTTATAGTGGGATGACAGACCTTACCAGGACATGGTTATAGTGGGATGACTGACCATACCAGGACATGGTAACATGGTTATAGTGGGATGACTGACCATACCAGGACATGGTTATAGTGGGATGACTGACCATACCAGGACATGGTTATAGTGGGATGACTGACCATACCAGGACATGGAAACATGGTTATAGTGGGATGACTGACCATACCAGGACATGGTAACATGGTTATAGTGGGATGACAGACCAGGACATGGTTATAGTGGGATGACAGACCAGGACATTGTAACATGGTTATAGTGGGGTGACTGACCATACCAGGACATGGTAACATGGTTATAGTGGGATGACTGACCATACCAGGACATGGTTATAGTGGGATGACTGACCATACCAGGACATGGTTATAGTGGGGTGACTGACCATACCAGGACATGGTAACATGGTTATAGTGGGATGACTGACCATACCAGGACATGGCTATAGTGGGGTGACTGACCATACCAGGACATGGTAACATGGTTATAGTGGGATGACAGACCAGGACATGGTTATAGTGGGATGACAGACCAGGACATGGTTATAGTGGGATGACAGACCAGGACATGGTAACATGGTTATAGTGGGGTGACTGACCATACCAGGACATGGTAACATGGTTATAGTGGGATGACTGACCATACCAGGACATGGTTATAGTGGGATGACTGACCATACCAGGACATGGTTATAGTGGGGTGACTGACCATACCAGGACATGGTAACATGGTTATAGTGGGATGACTGACCATACCAGGACATGGCTATAGTGGGGTGACTGACCATACCAGGACATGGTAACATGGTTGTAGTGGGATGACAGACCAGGACATGGTTATAGTGGGATGACAGACCAGGACATGGTTATAGTGGGATGACAGACCAGGACATGGTAACATGGTTATAGTGGGGTGACTGACCATACCAGGACATGGTAACATGGTTATAGTGGGATGACAGACCTTACCAGGACATGGTTATAGTGGGATGACTGACCATACCAGGACATGGTAACATGGTTATAGTGGGATGACTGACCATACCAGGACATGGTTATAGTGGGATGACTGACCATACCAGGACATGGTTATAGTGGGATGACTGACCATACCAGAACATGGAAACATGGTTATAGTGGGATGACTGACCATACCAGGACATGGTAACATGGTTATAGTGGGATGACAGACCATACCAGGACATGGTTATAGTGGGATGACTGACCATACCAGGACATGGTTATAGTGGGATGACAGACCATACCAGGACATGGTATCATGGTTATAGTGGGATGACTGACCATTCCAGGACATGGTTATAGTGGGATGACTGACCATACCAGGACATGGTTATAGTGGGGTGACAGACCATACCAGGACATGGTTATAGTGGGATAACTGACCATACCAGGACATGGTTATAGTGGGATGACTGACAATACCAGTACATGTTTATAGTGGGATGACAGACCATACCAGGACATTGTTATAGTGGGATAACTGACCATACCAGGACATTGTAACATGGCTACAGTGGGATGACAGACCATACCAGGACATGGTTATAGTGGGATGACTGACCATACCAGGACATGGTTATAGTGGGATGACTGACCATACCAGGACATGGTAACATGGTTATAGTGGGATGACAGACCTTACCAGGACATGGTTATAGTGGGATGACTGACCATACCAGGACATGGTAACATGGTTATAGTGGGATGACTGACCATACCAGGACATGGTTATAGTGGGATGACTGACCATACCAGGACATGGTTATAGTGGGATGACTGACCATACCAGGACATGGAAACATGGTTATAGTGGGATGACTGACCATACCAGGACATGGTAACATGGTTATAGTGGGATGACAGACCATACCAGGACATGGTTATAGTGGGATGACTGACCATACCAGGACATGGAAACATGGTTATAGTGGGATGACTGACCATACCAGGACATGGTTATAGTGGGATGACTGACCATACCAGGACATGGTTATAGTGGGATGACTGACCATACCAGGACATGGTAACATGGTTATAGTGGGATGACTGACCATACCAGGACATGTTTATAGTGGGATGACTGACCATACCAGAACATGGTTATAGTGGGATGACTGACCATACCAGGACATGGTAACATGGTTATAGTGGGGTGACTGACCATACCAGGACATGGTAACATGGTTATAGTGGGATGACAGACCAGGACATGGTTATAGTGGGATGACAGACCAGGACATTGTAACATGGTTATAGTGGGGTGACTGACCATACCAGGACATGGTAACATGGTTATAGTGGGATGACTGACCATACCAGGACATGGTTATAGTGGGATGACTGACCATACCAGGACATGGTTATAGTGGGGTGACTGACCATACCAGGACATGGTAACATGGTTATAGTGGGATGACTGACCATACCAGGACATGGCTGTAGTGGGGTGACTGACCATACCAGGACATGGTAACATGGTTATAGTGGGATGACAGACCAGGACATGGTTATAGTGGGATGACAGACCAGGACATGGTTATAGTGGGATGACAGACCAGGACATGGTAACATGGTTATAGTGGGGTGACTGACCATACCAGGACATGGTAACATGGTTATAGTGGGATGACTGACCATACCAGGACATGGTTATAGTGGGATGACTGACCATACCAGGACATGGTTATAGTGGGGTGACTGACCATACCAGGACATGGTAACATGGTTATAGTGGGATGACTGACCATACCAGGACATGGCTATAGTGGGGTGACTGACCATACCAGGACATGGTAACATGGTTATAGTGGGATGACAGACCAGGACATGGTTATAGTGGGATGACAGACCAGGACATGGTTATAGTGGGATGACAGACCAGGACATGGTAACATGGTTATAGTGGGGTGACTGACCATACCAGGACATGGTAACATGGTTATAGTGGGATGACTGACCATACCAGGATATGGTTATAGTGGGATGACTGACCATACCAGGACATGGTTATAGTGGGGTGACTGACCATACCAGGACATGGTAACATGGTTATAGTGGGATGACAGACCATACCAGGACATGGTAACATGGTTATAGTGGGATGACAGACCATACCAGGACATGGTTATAGTGGGATGACAGACCATACCAGGACATGGTTATAGTGGGATGACTTACCATACCAGGACATGGTTATAATGGGATGACTGACCATACCAGGACATGGTTATAGTGGGATGACTGACCATACCAGGACATGGTAACATGGTTGAAGTGGGATGACTGACCATACCAGAACATGGTTATAGTGGGATGACAGACCATACCAGGACATGGTTATAGTGGGATGACTGACCATAACAGGACATGGTTATAGTGGGATGACTGACCATACCAGGACATGGTTATAGTGGGATGACTGACCATACCAGGACATGGTAACATGGTTATAGTGGGATGACAGACCATACCAGGACATGGTAACATGGTTATAGTGGGATGACAGACCATACCAGGACATGCTTATAGTGGGATGACAGACCATACCAGGACATGGTTATAGTGGGATGACTGACCATACCAGGACATGGTTATAGTGGGGTGACTGACCATACCAGGACATGGTAACATGGTTATAGTGGGATGACAGACCAGGACATGGTTATAGTGGGATGACAGACCAGGACATGGTTATAGTGGGATGACAGACCAGGACATGGTAACATGGTTATAGTGGGATGACTGACCATACCAGGACATGGTTATAGTGGGATGACTGACCATACCAGGACATGGTTATAGTGGGGTGACTGACCATACCAGGACATGGTAACATGGTTATAGTGGGATGACAGACCATACCAGGACATGGTAACATGGTTATAGTGGGATGACTGACCATACCAGGACATGGCTATAGTGGGGTGACTGACCATACCAGGACATGGTAACATGGTTATAGTGGGATGACAGACCAGGACATGGTTATAGTGGGATGACAGACCAGGACATGGTTATAGTGGGATGACAGACCAGGACATGGTAACATGGTTATAGTGGGGTGACTGACCATACCAGGACATGGTAACATGGTTATAGTGGGATGACTGACCATACCAGGACATGGTTATAGTGGGATGACTGACCATACCAGGACATGGTTATAGTGGGGTGACTGACCATACCAGGACATGGTAACATGGTTATAGTGGGATGACAGACCATACCAGGACATGGTAACATGGTTATAGTGGGATGACAGACCATACCAGGACATGGTTATAGTGGGATGACAGACCATACCAGGACATGGTTATAGTGGGATGACTTACCATACCAGGACATGGTTATAATGGGATGACTGACCATACCAGGACATGGTTATAGTGGGATGACTGACCATACCAGGACATGGTAACATGGTTGAAGTGGGATGACTGACCATACCAGAACATGGTTATAGTGGGATGACAGACCATACCAGGACATGGTTATAGTGGGATGACTGACCATAACAGGACATGGTTATAGTGGGATGACTGACCATACCAGGACATGGTAACATGGTTGAAGTGGGATGACTGACCATACCAGAACATGGTTATAGTGGGATGACTTACCATACCAGGACATGGTTATAATGGGATGACTGACCATACCAGGACATGGTTATAGTGGGATGACTGACCATACCAGGACATGGTAACATGGTTGACTGACCATACCAGAACATGGTTATAGTGGGATGACAGACCATACCAGGACATGGTTATAGTGGGATGACTGACCATAACAGGACATGGTTATAGTGGGATGACTGACCATACCAGGACATGGTTATAGTGGGATGACTGACCATACCAGGACATGGTAACATGGTTATAGTGGGATGACAGACCATTCCAGGACATGGTAACATGGTTATAGTGGGATGACAGACCATACCAGGACATGCTTATAGTGGGATGACAGACCATACCAGGACATGGTTATAGTGGGATGACTGACCATACCAGGACATGGTAACATGGTTATAGTGGGATGACAGACCATACCAGGACATGGTAACATGGTTATAGTGGGATGACAGACCATACCAGGACATGCTTATAGTGGGATGACAGACCATACCAGGACATGGTTATAGTGGGATGACTGACCATACCAGGACATGGTTATAGTGGGATGACTGACCATACCAGGACCATGGACATGGTATAGTGGGATGACATGACCATACCAGGACATGGTTATAGTGGGATGACTGACCATACCAGGACATGGTTATAATGGGATGACTGACCATACCAGGACATGGTAACATGGTTATAGTGGGATGACTGACCATACCAGGACATGGAACATGGTTATAGTGGGATGAGTGGGATGACTGACCATACCAGAACATGGTTATAGTGGGATGACTGACCATACCAGGACATGGTAACATGATTATAGTGGGGTGACTGACCATACCAGGACATGGTAACATGGTTATAGTGGGATGACAGACCAGGACATGGTTATAGTGGGATGACAGACCAGGACATGGTAACATGGTTATAGTGGGATGACAGACCAGGACATGGTTATAGTGGGATGACAGACCAGGACATGGTAACATGGTTATAGTGGGGTGACTGACCATACCAGGACATGGTTATAGTGGGATGACTGACCATACCAGGACATGGAAACATGGTTATAGTGGGATGACTGACCATACCAGGACATGGTTATAGTGGGATGACAGACCATACCAGGACATGGTTATAGTGGGATGACTGACCATACCAGGACATGGTTATAGTGGGATGACTGACCATACCAGGACATGGTAACATGGTTATAGTGGGATGACAGACCATACCAGGACATGGTTATAGTGGGATGACTGACCATACCAGGACATGGTAACATGGTTATAGTGGGATGACAGACCATACCAGGACATGGTAACATGGTTATAGTGGGATGACAGACCATACCAGGACATGGTTATAGTGGGATGACAGACCATACCAGGACATGGTTATAGTGGGATGACTGACCATACCAGGACATGGTTATAGTGGGATGACTGACCATACCAGGACATGGTAACATGGTTATAGTGGGATGACAGACCATACCAGGACATGGTTATAGTGGGATGACTGACCATACCAGGACATGGTTATAATGGGATGACTGACCATACCAGGACATGGTAACATGGTTATAGTGGGATGACTGACCATACCAGGACATGGTAACATGGTTATAGTGGGATGACTGACCATAACAGGACATGTTTATAGTGGGATGACTGACCATACCAGAACATGGTTATAGTGGGATGACTGACCATACCAGGACATGGTAACATGATTATAGTGGGGTGACTGACCATACCAGGACATGGTAACATGGTTATAGTGGGATGACAGACCAGGACATGGTTATAGTGGGATGACAGACCAGGACATGGTAACATGGTTATAGTGGGATGACAGACCAGGACATGGTTATAGTGGGATGACAGACCAGGACATGGTAACATGGTTATAGTGGGGTGACTGACCATACCAGGACATGGTTATAGTGGGATGACTGACCATACCAGGACATGGAAACATGGTTATAGTGGGATGACTGACCATACCAGGACATGGTTATAGTGGGATGACAGACCATACCAGGACATGGTTATAGTGGGATGACTGACCATACCAGGACATGGTTATAGTGGGATGACTGACCATACCAGGACATGGTAACATGGTTATAGTGGGATGACAGACCATACCAGGACATGGTTATAGTGGGATGACTGACCATACCAGGACATGGTAACATGGTTATAGTGGGATGACAGACCATACCAGGACATGGTAACATGGTTATAGTGGGATGACAGACCATACCAGGACATGCTTATAGTGGGATGACAGACCATACCAGGACATGGTTATAGTGGGATGACTGACCATACCAGGACATGGTTATAGTGGGATGACTGACCATACCAGGACATGGTTATAATGGGATGACTGACCATACCAGGACATGGTAACATGGTTATAGTGGGATGACTGACCATACCAGGACATGGTAACATGGTTATAGTGGGATGACTGACCATAACAGGACATGTTTATAGTGGGATGACTGACCATACCAGAACATGGTTATAGTGGGATGACTGACCATACCAGGACATGGTAACATGATTATAGTGGGGTGACTGACCATACCAGGACATGGTAACATGGTTATAGTGGGATGACAGACCAGGACATGGTTATAGTGGGATGACAGACCAGGACATGGTAACATGGTTATAGTGGGATGACAGACCAGGACATGGTTATAGTGGGATGACAGACCAGGACATGGTAACATGGTTATAGTGGGGTGACTGACCATACCAGGACATGGTTATAGTGGGATGACTGACCATACCAGGACATGGAAACATGGTTATAGTGGGATGACTGACCATACCAGGACATGGTTATAGTGGGATGACAGACCATACCAGGACATGGTTATAGTGGGATGACTGACCATACCAGGACATGGTTATAGTGGGATGACTGACCATACCAGGACATGGTAACATGGTTATAGTGGGATGACAGACCATACCAGGACATGGTTATAGTGGGATGACTGACCATACCAGGACATGGTAACATGGTTATAGTGGGATGACAGACCATACCAGGACATGGTAACATGGTTATAGTGGGATGACAGACCATACCAGGACATGCTTATAGTGGGATGACAGACCATACCAGGACATGGTTATAGTGGGATGACTGACCATACCAGGACATGGTTATAGTGGGATGACTGACCATACCAGGACATGGTAACATGGTTATAGTGGGATGACAGACCATACCAGGACATGGTTATAGTGGGATGACTGACCATACCAGGACATGGTTATAATGGGATGACTGACCATACCAGGACATGGTAACATGGTTATAGTGGGATGACTGACCATACCAGGACATGGTAACATGGTTATAGTGGGATGACTGACCATAACAGGACATGTTTATAGTGGGATGACTGACCATACCAGAACATGGTTATAGTGGGATGACTGACCATACCAGGACATGGTAACATGATTATAGTGGGGTGACTGACCATACCAGGACATGGTAACATGGTTATAGTGGGATGACAGACCAGGACATGGTTATAGTGGGATGACAGACCAGGACATGGTTATAGTGGGATGACAGACCAGGACATGGTAACATGGTTATAGTGGGGTGACTGACCATACCAGGACATGGTTATAGTGGGATGACTGACCATACCAGGACATGGAAACATGGTTATAGTGGGATGACTGACCATACCAGGACATGGTTATAGTGGGATGACTGACCATACCAGGACATGGTTATAGTGGGATGACTGACCATACCAGGACATGGTTATAGTGGGATGACTGACCATACCAGGACATGGTAAGAGCAGAACACTGTAAAACAATCTACCAGTGAAAAAGATTCAAATGGAGGTTGAGGTTCTATCTTTTCACACACACACACACACACACACACACACACACACACACACACACACACACACACACACACACACACACACACACACACACACACACACACACACACACACACACACACACACACACACACACACACACACACACAACCAGACAATGGCCTCACCCTCTGGTACTTTAGATAACATTCTGAACACTCTTGATTCTGACCATTAACCAACAGTTAAATATGATGAACCAGCTTGTGTGTCCGTGTATCTTCTTAATGGTGACTGGCTGTTTCCTTCTCTGTTTGTCCCTAATACGGAGGAGGTGATCTCTCTCAGCTCACTACCATGTGGGTTATCGGTTTAAAATGATATCTCTGTGTGTGTGTGTGTGTGTGTGTGTGTGTGTGTGTGTGTGTGTGTGTGTGTGTGTGTGTGTGTGTGTGTGTGTGTGTGTGTGTGTGTGTGTGTGTGTGTGTGTGTGTGTGTGTTAGGGTTGTAGACTGGAGACCAATGAGGATCATGAGAGAGAGAGAGAGAGAGAGAGAGAGAGAGAGAGAGAGAGAGAGAGAGAGAGAGAGAGAGAGAGAGAGAGAGAGAGAGAGAGAGAGAGAGAGAGAGAGAGAGAGAGAGAGAGAGAGAGAGAGAGAGAGAGAGAGAGAGAGAGAGAGAGAGAGAGAGAGAGAGAGAGAGAGAGAGAGAGAGAGAGAGAGAGAGAGAGAGAGAGAGAACAGAGGAGAGAGAGAGCAGAGGATAGAGAAGTCTGAAGAGCCAGAGCAGAGGAGAACACTGCCTTGAGCCACACTGAGAATACAGAAGTCTGAAAGCCAACGGTACTATATTCTAGAACACTGCCTTGAGCCACGCTGAGAATACAGAAGTCTGAAAGCCAACGGTACTATATTCTAGAACACTGCCTTGAGCCACGCTGAGAAGACAGAAGTCTGAAAGCCAACGGTACTATATTATAGAACACTGCCTTGAGCCACGCTGAGAACACAGAAGTCTGAAAGCCAACGGTACTATATTCTAGAACACTGCCTTGAGCCACGCTGAGAATACAGAAGTCTGAAAGCCAACGGTACTATATTCTAGAACACTGCCTTGAGCCACGCTGAGAATACAGAAGTCTGAAAGCCAACGGTACTATATTCTAGAACACTGCTGGACACGTACATGTTTTGGGACTCTGATAAAGGGTTTAGTATGCAGCCTCTCAGGCCGTCTGTATCATGTAACAGCACAACATGCTGTCTGAGACCAGTAAGCCTGACATGACAGATGACTTGACAGCTCAGTGTCAAGGGTCACCTGAATATGGAATGACATTTATCAAAAAGAACATCGGCAATCAGATAAGTGACGAGAGGGGCGTTGTGTGTATTGTGTGTGTGTGTGTGTGTGTGTATAGGGTGTGTGTATAATGTGTGTGTATTGGGTGTGTATATTGGGTGTTTAATTATTATTATGGAACGTGAAAAATATTTGGGTAGAATATTTAGTATATCTGTGGAATACATGGATAGAATATATAGTATATCTGAAGAATAGATGGATAGAATATATAGTATATCTGTGGAATACATGGATAGAATATATAGTATATCTGAAGAATAGATGGATAGAATATATAGTATATCTGTGGAATAGATGGATAGAATATATAGTATATCTGAAGAATAGATGGATAGAATATATAGTATATCTGAAGAATAGATGGATAGAATATATAGTATATCTGAAGAATAGATGGATAGAATATATAGTATATCTGTGGAATACATGGATAGAATATATAGTATATCTGAAGAATAGATGGATAGAATATATAGTATATCTGAAGAATAGATGGATATAATATATAGTATATCTGTGGAATACATGGATAGAATATATAGTATATCTGAAGAATAGATGGATTGTCACGCCTTGATCATTGTATTTTGTGTTTTCGTTATATATTTGGTCAGGCCAGGGTGTGACATGGGTTTATGTTATTGTATTTTCGTATTGGGGTTTTTAGTATTTGGGATCGCGGCTGATTAGGGGTGTTGTTTAGGCTTGGCTGCCTGAGGCGGTTCTCAATCAGAGTCAGGTGATTCTCGTTGTCTCTGATTGGGAACTGTATTTAGGTAGCCTGGTTTCGCTTTGTATTTTGTGGGTGATTGTTCCTGTCTCTGTGTAGTTTCACCAGATAGGCTGTAATTAGGTTTCACGTTCCGTTTGTTGTTTTGTATTTTGTATAGTTATTTCATGTGTCACTTTTTCTATTAAAGTCATGAGTAACCACTACGCTGCATTTCGGTCCGACTCTCTTTCCACAAACGAAGAACGACGTTACATGGATAGAATATATAGTATATCTGAAGAATACATGGATAGAATATATAGTATATCTGTGGAATACATGGATAGAATATATAGTATATCTGTGGAATACATGGATAGAATATATAGTATATCTGTGGAATACATGGATATAATATATAGTATATCTGAAGAATACATGGATAGAATATATAGTATATCTGAAGAATAGATGGATAGAATAGTATATGTACATCAATAGTTGAATAAGATGTACTTGACTAGAATATAGTGTACTTATGAAATGGGTAAAACAATATGTAAACACTGTTAAGTGACCAGTGTTCCATGTCTATGTACATCGGGAAGCAGTCTCTTTGACAGCACGTCCAACCGGCTTCACTACCGCAGACCACGTGTAACCACGCCAGCCCAGGACCTCCAACCGGCTTCACTACCACAGACCAGTGTAACTACACCAGCCCAGGACCTCCACATCTGGCTTCACTACCACAGACCAGTGTAACCACGCCAGCCCAGGACCTCCACATCTGGCTTCACTACCACAGACCAGTGTAACCACACCAGCCCAGGACCTCCACATCTGGCTTCACTACCACAGACCAGTGTAACCACACCAGCCCAGGACCTCCAACCTGCCTCACTACCACAGACCACGTGTAACCACACCAGCCCAGGACCTCCACATCTGGCTTCACTACCCCAGACCAGTGTAACTACACCAGCCCAGGACCTCCACATCTGGCCTCACTACCACAGACCAGTGTAACCACACCAGCCCAGGACCTCCACATCTGGCTTCACTACCACAGACCAGTGTAACCACACCAGCCCAGGACCTCCAACCTGCCTCACTACCACAGACTACGTGTAACCACACCAGCCCAGGACCTCCACATCTGGCTTCACTACCCCAGACCAGTGTAACTACACCAGCCCAGGACCTCCACATCTGGCCTCACTACCACAGACCAGTGTAACTACACCAGCCCAGGACCTCCACATCTGGCCTCACTACCACAGACCACGTGTAACCACGCCAGCCCAGGACCTCCAACCTGCCTCACTACCGCAGACCACGTGTAACCACGCCAGCCCAGGACCTCCACATCTGGCTTCACTACCACAGACCACGTGTAACCACGCCAGCCCAGGACCTCCAACCTGCTTCACTACCGCAGACCACGTGTAACCACGCCAGCCCAGGACCTCCACATCTGGCTTCACTACCGCAGACCACGTGTAACCACGCCAGCCCAGGACCTCCACATCTGGCTTCACTACCACAGACCAGTGTAACCACGCCAGCCCAGGACCTCCAACCTGCCTCACTACCACAGACCAGTGTAACTACACCAGCCCAGGACCTCCACATCTGGCTTCACTACCACAGACCAGTGTAACCACGCCAGCCCAGGACCTCCACATCTGGCTTCACTACCACAGACCAGTGTAACCACGCCAGCCCAGGACCTCCACATCTGGCTTCACTACCGCAGAATCTGGCTTCACTACCGCAGAATCTGGCTTCACTACCGCAGAATCTGGCTTCACTACCGCAGAATCTGGCTTCACTACCGCAGAATCTGGCTTCACTACCGCAGAATCCGCTTCACTACCGCAGACCACGTGTAACCACGCCAGCCCAGGACCTCCACATCCGGATTCTTCACCTGCGGGATCGTCCGAGACCTGCCAACAATTAGACGTTCATCCACGAACTCCAAAATGTCAAATGTTCGAAGTGTTTTTGATTCTCCTGCTGCTCGGTGTCGTTCGATTTCTCCAACCGTCAAGTTTAGAAGTGAAGGGTTACGTTAAGACACTCCTTCTGAATGGTTCATGTTTAAGATTGAGTTACAACATTACGTTAAGACACTCCTTCTGAATGGTTCATGTTTAAGATTGAGTTACAACATTACGTTAAGACACTCCTTCTGAATGGTTCATGTTTAAGATTGAGTTACAACATTACGTTTGGCAAAGGGTTAAACCCCAAAATAAAATAAAATGGTGTCAACAAACGGGATTGAACACGCAGCCTTCTGACCCAGAGTCAATGGATTTACAATATCAGACACTGTAGCATTTATTGGCGTGTTTGAAGGCATTTCTCAACTTCTTCAGCACATTGATGCAAGTCCAATGTCAACGTTAATCTTGGACGGTTTGGGTGTATCTCCTTTCTGCTTCAACTCCCATATCATATATCCTCACAGTTACCCAATACTTTATGCATACTGTCATTTGATTTAATGTCTATACTAAATTATTAATTTATAGGACACTCGGAAGCTCCTCAAAGGGCGCGCGGAGCGTACCTGCCGACGTCACCCTAGAGCAGAAATATACGGCCTCTTCTTTTCCGCGCGGAGCGCAGTTCGCCCTTCTCATTTCAGCACCGGAAACCGTCCGACGCGTACAACTCCGTGCGTCTCGCTCCTGGGACTAGATAAAAAAAACAAACATTTAACGGACCTTGATCACGAACAAACCTTTACAATGAGTTATTGACTCTTTTAGTCACAATTCACCGAACTCCATGAACGAAATATATGCAAATTAACGTTCTTTAATTTTTTTGAATTTCCTTTTTGACTGTTGGAGTTGGTTGGGGAAATGTGTGTCGGTTGTTTTTACTTCATGTAACGTGGATGTTACCTGTGTCCGTGGCTGTGGCTGGAGGATGAGCGCCGGCGTGGGGGTGACAGGGGACGCGACAGGAACTCATAATATGCAGTCAAGGTAAAGTGCTTTACATTCATCCACCCTCCAGGCTATGACTAGGGATGTTTTCTAGGGGCACTGACTCGCTGGTTCAAGCCCCGCTTCGGCTCTCAATTACCCAGTACTCGCTATCTGACTGGGTGAGTTTGTGACCGGAGAGTGAGAGCTGATGTTTTCAAATTGAGTAAGAAATACTGTTGATCTGTTGTTTATACTGTAGCCTATACTGTAGCCTATACTGTAGCCTATACTGTAGCCTATACTGTAGCCTATACTGTAGCCTATACTGTAGCCTATACTGTAGCCTATACGGTAGCCTATACGGTAGCTGTAGCCTATACTGTAGCCTATACTGTAGCTTATACTGTTGCCTATACTGTAGCCTATACTGTACTGTAGCCTATACTGTAGCCTATACTGTAGCCTATACTGTAGCCTATACTGTAGCCTATACTGTACTGCTTATACTGTTGCCTATACTGTAGCCTATACTGTAGCCTATACTGTTGCCTATACTGTAGCCTATACTGTAGCCTATACTGTAGCCTATACTGTAGCCTATACTGTAGCTTATACTGTTGCCTATACTGTAGCCTATACTGTAGCCTATACTGTAGCCTATACTGTAGCCTATACTGTAGCCTATACTGTTGCCTATACTGTAGCCTATACTGTAGCCTATACTGTAGCCTATACTGTAGCCTATACTGTAGCCTATACTGTAGCCTATACTGTAGCTTATACTGTTGCCTATACTGTAGCCTATACGGTAGCCTATACGGTAGCCTATATACTGTAGCCTGTACTGTAGCCTATACTGATGCCTATACTGATGCCAATTCTGTAGCCTATACTGTAGCCTAGCCTGTACTGTATACTGATGCCTATACTGATGCCAATTCTGTAGCCTATACTGTAGCCTATACTGTAGCCTATACTGTAGCCTGTACCAGCCTATACGGTAGTCTATACTGTAGCCTGTACTGTAGCCTATACTGTAGCCTATACTGTAGCCTGTACTGTAGCCTATACTGTAGCCTGTACTGTAGCCTATACTGATGCCTATACTGTAGCCTGTACTGTAGCCTATACTGTAGCCTGTACTGTAGCCTATACTGTAGCCTGTACTGTAGCCTATACTGTAGCTCGCAGTTTGACAGGACATTCAGAGCGTATAGCCGACATACCGCCCGTTTCTCCATAGGCAACTTTACGCACATTGGTTGCCTTCGCTGGATTAAACTATGGTTAGCGTAATGTTGATGTGCGTTTCCATGGTTATAATACTACAATTTAGACCTCTTAGGTTAAATCATGAACCTAAAATACGTCAAATGAGAACCGGAGTCCTCGTATTCCAGACCGGATTTGAGAGATCTGCGCTGTATGGCGATCCCTGTCCATTCTTATATAACTGTGTTCCCTCATCCCCATTATCTTGCACACCTATATAACGCTCCCCCTCTCTCTCTCCCTCATCCTCTCTCT
>NW_025748120.1:0-40104 GCF_021184085.1 Oncorhynchus gorbuscha | reverse complement strand
CCGGAAATCCAGGCAGATCAGGCGCCTTATCAACACCATGCAAACCCTCCTCTACTCTCCTCTTCACCCTCTTGCACTCATCTTCTTTCTCCTCCACTCATCCCCTCTTCATCCTCTTCTTCAGTGTCCAGTTTTTTTAATCATGACTATACACAGTCTACCTCCTTCTCTTTTACACTTCAACGCTCCTCTGCCCCTTCTCTTTCATCTTCATCATCCTCCTGCACTCCTCTCTTCTTCAGTGTCTGCATTTTCTCTTTCCTTATCCACACCATATTAGCAGCATTCTTCCTCCTTATCTCTTCTCCCCCTCTCTCCATCCTCTTCTTTAGTGTCTAGATTCTCTCTTTCCCCACATCCCTTCCTCCTGAATAAATTCCCCTCCACTCAACCACTCAACCACAGTTCCCCAGGCACCCCTCCAAGCGAACGATTCAGAGTCCACCCCATTTCTTCCTCTCTCTCTTCCTCTCATCTCTCACCTCTTCTTTGCCTTTGATATCTGATTGGCGTTTCGACCGTGTCGCCGCCAGCAACAACAGCCTCCACAATTTGTCGCTCTATTAGCTTAATTGTGTAATGAGGTATAATCAAGCTTGTAATGTTTGCCATTTTGTAATGTGATTAGATAAGTGGACAGATTTCACATGACTCTTTGATTGTTTGTTACAGGGTCTGTTGAGCTGTTTGCCGTGTGTGTGTGTGTGTGTGTGTGTGTGTGTGTGTGTGTGTGTGTGTGTGTGTGTGTGTGTGTGTGTGTGTGTGTGTGTGTGTGTGTGTGTGTGTGTGTGTGTGTGTGTGTGTGTGTGTGTGTGTGTGTGTGTGTGTGTGTGTGCATGCGTGTGTGTGTTATTCTGAGTAACTCACTCCAACTCCTCCACATGGTAGCATCACAAACATCCTTTGAGATAAGATTCCTGAAAGAGTGAGATAAATCCAATACATTAATCTTACATTCATTCAACACTTGATGATCCATGCATATGTGTATAGTTCCATGTGTGTGATTATGAGTGTGCAAAAATACTTATGTGTGGCTATTACTAGGGCTGTTGCAGTGACCGTATTACCACCACACCGGCGGTCACGAGTCATGAAGGCAGTCAAATGCCACGTTACCGTTTAGTCACGGTAATTAGGCTACTCCAAGCTCTGATGCTGCTGCTGGTCATTAGTAGCCTTCCAAACTTGCTAACTGACTGGTACTCAGCACTCTATTGTCCCTCTAATCACTCTGACATCAATGCAAATGCATTCGAAAATCTAATCAAACACTTCATGAGAGCCCACGAGCTCATGTTGGGCAACATCTCTATAGCCTATGCAATAGTGGCCGCTAAATAGAAAGAGGAGGATCCCATCAGCTTTCTACAGGCTGGCCCTACTATATTTATTTCTCAACTTCCTAATATTAAGCACATTGCTTAATTAGGAGTATAGCCTACCTGGCTGGCATGAAAATAAACCACGGGAAAAGCGTCCTCCATTCCATTCCTCCATTCACTTGTGAATGATATATTATTACTTGTGAATGATGCCCAGCATAAGAAACAAAATGGCTTTTTTTGTGTGACTTGTTCAAATCATAGTCGCACACCTCATGTAGCCTAGCCCATAGGCCTATATGTTTTAATAAGGTTTGTATCACAACTAAAGTGGACAAATAACTTCAACTTAAAATTTAAGCACATGAATCCACTTTACAAGGGGTGTAGAGCCTAACTGGCATATATAAGCAGTGTGTGAGTTTCACGTTTGGGGAAGATCCTTTTCACCATAGAAATGCACCTTCATAATAAAAGCATCACACGCATAAACAAATTCCCTGTGTTTTCCGCTAATGGGACATTCGCGCGTATAGCCTACTGCCGTTTGTGCATCGCTGCACTTATAACGTGAAGAAATAGACAAATAGTTTATCAACATTTTAAGCTAAATGTTCTGATCTGTTGCGTCAGTCACATTGCATAAAATAAAAGGTGTTTTGATGCTGGTGGTTGTATTAACTTGGGATCTATCTCATCCCGCAACTATCTCAGACTATGTTTGGAATATTTATTTCTCGCACAGAATATAATAGGTCGACTTGTGTACTATGGGGGACAGTAGATTGACATAGGCTGGTGCTTTAGCTGTTCGTAAGGCCTACTCATGTCGTCGGCTAACGAAAAGTAAACGTGGACGGTTCTAATATCTTCAGTATGCACCTCGGAATTGGACGCAGTTGCGCAGTTGCGTCCCCCGATGTGCCTGTCTTAACTTGTAGCCTGTGAGAAAGACCTGATCACGTGATGGAGAGCAGTGTGAGTGAGAGACGCTTCGGATTGGCAGCACACTCAGGGAGAAGGGCACAACAGGCAGAACTCCGGGCCGCAAAAGGCATGGATTTTTATTTAGGGTGTATTACGGCCACAAAGTGGATGACGCCGTGAAATTCGAGGCATCAATCAAGTGCTTGTCAAATTGTGAATGAGAGACTACTGGAGTGTGTACAGCCTGCCTTTCAAGCTACTTCTTTTTGGGAAATGATCATTAGAGTCTCATCATGCAGCCTTAAAATGTACTAAAATCAAAACATAGAGCCCAAAGTATGTAGAATAATTAAAGTTACATCAAAAACTCTAAATGAAGCATATCGGAGTAGCTGTTTCTTTGCTAACCGCTCAACACACAAAATAGCCGCGTGTGTGCACTCCCCTCAAATCCTTTGGAGAATAAAAAAATACTCAAATATTCAGCTTTGTTCAATTGTATTCTTCGTACTATAAAATAATATAAAATAATGCCACGGAATTCTAAGCAAATCTTGTCTGCTATATGAACTAGTGTAGCCCAGAGCCATTTGGCATAGCCAGATCAGGACTTAACATAAGGACAACTCAGAGTATGCTATTCTGTTCTTCTGAAATATAATACATTTTCTTCCTATCATGCTTCTTTAGACCTGTCTAAAATAAATAATGACTTTATTGTGAAGGTGTAGGCTATATTTACATGGATTTAGTCCATTTAGTCCAGTATTTATGCTGCAGTAGTTTATGTGTCGGGGGGCTAGGGTCAGTTTGTTTATCTGGAGTACTTCTCCTGTCCTATTCGGTGTCCTGTGTAAATCTAAGTGTGCGTTCTCTAATTCTCTCCTTCTCTCTCTTTCTCTCTCTCGGAGGACCTGAGCCCTAGAACCATGCCCCAGGACTACCTGACATGATGACTCCTTGCTGTCCCCAGTCCACCTGGCCATGCTGCTGCTCCAGTTTCAACTGGCCTGGGCCCTAGGACCATGTCCCAGGACTACCTGACATGAGGACTCCTTGCTGTCCCCAGTCCACCTGGCCATGCTCCTGCTCCAGTTTCAACTGTTCTGCCTTACTATTATTCAACCATGCTGGTCATTTATGAACATTTGAACATCTTGGCCACGTTCTGTTATAATCTCCACCTGGCACAGCCAGAAGAGGACTGGCCACCCCACATATGCTCTCTAATTCTCTCTTCTTTCTCTCTCTCGAGGACCTGAGCCCTAGGACCGTGCCCCAGGACTACCTGACATGATGGCTCCTTGCTGTCCCCAGTCCATCTGACTGTGCTGCTGCTCCAGTTTCAACTGTTCTGCCTTATTATTATTTGAATTCATGCTGGTCATTTATGAACATTTGAACATCTTGGTCATGTTCTGTTATAATCTCTGTAACGCACAGCCAGAAGAGGACTGGCCACCCCCCACATAGCCCGGTTCTCCTTCTAGGTTTCTTCCTAGGTTTTGGCCTTCTAGGGAGTTTTTCCTAGCCACCGTGCTTTTACACCTGCATTGTTTGCTGTTTGGGGTTTTAGGGCTGGGTTTCTGGCCACACTTTGAGATATCAGCTGATGTACGAAGGGCTATATAAATAAATTTGATTTGATTTGATTTGATTTGATTTTTAAAAAATGGCTTGTAGGCTAAATGTGTTTATAAAATTAACGGTCAATTACCATGAGACCGACAGTTATTTGCTTGACAGTCATCGGCTGACGAAATTTTGTGACCGCCACAGCCCTACCTATTACCTATATGCCCAAGTGAGTGTGAGTGTTTGACAATGAGATGTGTCAGAGCGGTGTGTGTGTGTGGGCACGTGAGGATGAGCGTGCATGTTTGTGTGTCGGTGTATGTGTGAGAGAGAGAGACTGAGTGCGTGTCGCACCAGACAGCTTGCGCCGTTGTCCAGTTTGAGGCGGTTGAGTGGGTTGGTGCCGTACAGCAGGACGTGTTTCTCAGAATGGACAGACTGAAGCTCCTCCAGAGTTGCCTTTCTGCTCCGGATACACTGGAGGAACGCACACACACACACACACACACACACACACACACACACACACACACACACACACACACACACACACACACACACACACACACACACACACACACACACACACACACACACACACACACACACACACACGGAGCCAGGAGGTCACACACATACACCCATGAACGCACACAAATTACAGCATAGGTACACACACAGGCCTCTCTTGGAAAAGAGGTCTTCTGACCTCAATGGGACTGTTTAAAGTGACAAACAAAAAAACACAAAGTATGATCTTGGAAATCTGGGCCTTAGCAAAGGGGAGGGGGGGGGGTGCAGTGCTGGGGTGTAACCCTAGGTGGCAGCAGTGTTCATAACAGGAGTTTCAACCAACATATTTAGTTCTGTGGTGTTGTGTAGAAAGGGAAAAGGGAGATACCTAGCCAGTTTTACAGCTGAATGCATTTAACTGAAATGTTGTCTTCCGCATTTAACCCAAACCCTCTGACTCTAGAATATTGTAGTGTAGTATGTGCTGCTGTGTAGTGCTTTATATTGTACCTACCTCACACTGGTTCCTGAGGCCTCTCTCCTGAAGTCTGGACCAGATGCTTTGGATTCGTCCTTGCGTGCTCGGTGTCGGCTGTTGTCGCCACAGGTGCACTGGTGCTTCAGCATCTGAGAGTCATACACCAGACCTACACACACACCGACACACACTGTAGTTTAGAGATCATACAAAATAGGTAGAAAGCCAGCCAGACAGATAGATAGTAGACGGCACCACAGAGATCCTAATAAATTAAGAGCTAATAATTCTATGGATGGGACCTACAGCATCTTCTGAATATATAGTATGTTGTACACGAGATACAACAAGATACAACAAGCACTGTACCGTACAGCACTCCCCAAGTGTCTCTCACCAGTGGTGAAGCGTAGCTTGGCGGTGGTCTCCGGACCAGGGCCGGCCAGAGACTGTGGGAGTGTCCGTGGGCCGTGGAGGAGGGGGTAGAGAGGTGGAGGCGGGGGGGAGGACTGGGCGCGACCGAGGGGGCGGGGTGGGCAGGGCCCAGAACCACGGGCACATCCAGGGGGTCCAGGTGGGTCGCTTGTCTACGCCTGTCTGTCAGGACCTGGAGGTGCCTGGGCTGCTCCCAACGAAATGACTGGAGGGAGGGGGATAGATAAAAAGATAGAAAGGGAGGGAGAGCGGGGAGGGAAAAAAAGTAGGTGAAAGTTAAAAAACAAACATTTAAAGGCTAAATGTTTGTTTACTTGTTTACCCAGAAGGTTATTAGAGTTACTTTAGCAACAACATAAAATAGCCCAAATTACAGCACCTTGTAAAAGCCATGACTAAGGGATGACTAACAGAGTGAGCCGTAATGCCATGGCACCCTCTATTGGAGAGCCAGAAAGGTGGCCCGAACTGAAGCTACAAATCAAAACTAATTGTATTGGTCACATACACATATTTAGCAGATGTTATTGCGAAAGTGTAGCTTAAAGGTTTGTGTTCCTAGCTCCAACAGTGCAGTAATATCTAACAATTCACAACAATACACACAAGAAGAAGTAAAAGAATGGATTTAAGAAATATATAAATTAGGACGAGCACGTCGGAATGTCTTTGACTGAAAAGACAGTAGAATACAATACAGTACATACATATAAAATTAGTAAAGCAGTATGTAAACATTGTTTAAACATAATTAAAGTGACTTCTGTTCCATTATTAAAATGAACAGTGATTCCATGCCTATCTACACTGTATATAGGACAGCAGCCTCTAAGGTGCAGAATAGAGTAACCGGGTGGTAGCTGGCGAGTGACGGCTATTTAACAGTCTGATGGCCTTGAAATAAAAGCCTTTTTTTCAGTTTCTCGGTCCCAGCTTTGATGCACAAGTAATGACCTCGCCCTCTGGATGGTAGCGGGATGAACAGGCCGGGCTCGGGTGGTTGATGTCCTTGATGATCTTTTTTGGCCTTCCTGTGACATCGGATGTTGTAGGTGTCCTGGAGGGCAGGTAGTGTGCACCCGCTGATGCATTGGGTAGAGCGCACCACCATCTGGAGAGCCCTGCGGTTGCGAGCTGCAGTTGCCGTACTGCAGACGGTGATTCAGCCCGACGGGATACTTTCAATTGTGCATCCGTAAAAGTTTGTGAGGATCTTCGGGGCCAAGCCGAATTTCTTCAGCCTCCTGAGGTTGAAGAGGCACTGTTGTGCCTTCTTCACCTCCCCTGTCTGTGTGGGTGAACCATTTCAGTTTGTCAGTGATGTGTACACCGAGGAACTTGAAGCTTTTCACCTTCTCCACTGCTGTTCTATCGATGTGGATAGGGGCTGCTCCCTCTGCTGTTTCCTGAAGTCCACGATCAGCTCCTTCGTTTTTGTTGACGTTGATGGAGAGTTTATTTTCCTGGCATCACTCCCCAGGGCGCTCACCTCCTCCCCTGTAGGCCGTCTGCGTCATTGTTGGTAATTAGGCCTACTACTGTTGTGTCGTCTGAAAACTTGATGATTGAGTTGAGACGTGCGTGGCCACGCCGTCATGGGTGAACAGGGAGTACAGGAAGGAGCTGAGCAAGCACCCTTGTGGGGCCCCTGTGTTGAGGATAAGCACAAATGGAGGTGTTATTTCTACCTTCACCCCTGGGGGCCCGTCAGTAAGTCCAGGACCCAGTTGCACAGGGCGGGGTTCAGGACCCAGGGCCCCAAGCTTAATGATGAGCTTGGAAGGTGCTATGGTGTTGAAGGCTGAGCTGTAGTCAATGAACAGCATTCTTACATAGGTATTCCTCTTGTCCAGATGGGATAGGGCAGTGTGCAGTGCGATGCCGATTGCATCAGGCTGCGTTTCTATTGGGGTGGTATGCAAATTGAAGTGGGACTATGGTGTCAGGTAAGGTAGAAGTGATTTGATACTTAACTAGCCTCTCAAAGCACTTCATGATGACAGAGGTGAGTGCTATGGGGCGATAGTCATTTGGTTCAGTTACCTTTGCTTTCTTGGGTACAGGAACAATGGTGGACATCTTCAAGCAAGTGGGGCCAGCAGACTGGGATAGGGAGAGACTGAATATGTCAGTAAACACTCCAGCCAGCTGGTCTGCACATGCATGACCAAAAGTATCTGGACACCTGATCATCAAACATCTCATTCCAAAATGATGGGCATTAATATGCGGTTGGTCCACCCTTTGCTGCTATAACAGCCTCCACTGATCTGAGAAGGCTTTCCACTAGATGTTGGAACATTATCGCGGATTTGCGACCATTCAGCCATAAGAGCATTAGTGAGGTTGGGCACTGATGTTGGGCGATTAGGCCTGGCTCGAAGTCGGCGTTAAAATCCATCCCAAACGTGCTCAATGGGGTTGATGTCAGGGCTCTGTGCAGGCCAGTCAAGTTTTTCCACACCGATCTCGACAAACCACTTCGGTATGGAATTCACTTTGTGCATAGGGGCATTGTAATGCTGAAACAGAAAGGGCCTTCCACAAACTGTTGCCACAAAGTTGAATAAAATGGTCTAGAATGTCATTGTATGCTGTAGCGTAAAAATGTCCCTTCACTGGAACCAAGGGGCCTAGCCCGAACCATGAAAAACAGCCCCAGATCAATATTCCTCCTCCACCAAACTTTACAGTTGGCACTATGCATTGAAGCGTGAATTATCACTCCAGAGAACGCGTTTCCACTGCTCCAGAGTCCAATGGCAGCGAGATTTACACAGCTCCAGTCAACGCTGGCATTGTGCGTGGTGATCTTAGGCTTGTGGAAAACCATTTCATGGAGCTCCCGATGAACAGTTCTTGCGCTGATGTTGCTTCCAGAGGTAGTTTGGAACTCCGTAGTAAGTTTTGCAACCCTGTTAATAATATCATGGTAATAAGTGTACACATTCCCCTTACATAAATAGACCCACCGAGGTCAAAAGAGGTTGGCTGGTATTGCAAATGAGGACAGAACATTTTTACGCACTACACGCTTCACCACTCGGCGGTCCCGTTCTGTAAGCTTGTGTGGCCTACCATTTCGTGGCTGAGCCATTGTTGCTCCTAGACGTTTCCACTTCACAATAACAGCACTTACATTTGACTGGGGCAGCTCTAGCAGAAATTTGACGAAATGACTTGTTGGAAAGGTAATATCCTATGCCAGTCCCATGTTGAAAGTCACTGAGCACTTCAAGTAAGGCCATTCTACCGCCAATGTTTGTCTCTGGAGATTGCATGGCAGTGTGCTTGATTTTGTAAACCTGTTTGTAACGGGTGTGGGCTGAAATAGACAAATCCACTTCTGTATATAGTGTATATTTGAGAGTGGGACTACTATAAGGATTGTGTTTATGTATGACCTATAGGTCCCTTTGTGTGTGTTTATATGTGTGTGTATATCTGTGTTTGTGTGTGTGTGCGCACTGCGTGCATATGTTTGTGTCTGTGTACCTGATTCATCAGAGGTGTGTGTGTTCCATGGTGTGATCTCCTAGGTAACGCCTGAGGAGGTGGACTCTGTGTCCCACATTGACTCAGTGCTACTGGTCCCACTCTGTCTTCTCCTCTGGTAGCCGTCCCCAGGCCCGGGTCTCCGCCTCGGGTCCATGTCCTTCGAGGGGATCTGTGTGACACGAGACTTCTCACTGGACTTGGTCATGAGCTGATGAGGGAGAGTCACAGACACACTCTTAAGGTCAAAAGGTCATGCATCAGTCTTCCCTCTTCTTGTGTTGGTGAGCACTATTATGCGGTATCTAGATGTAATTTGTATTGTGCTGTGTGTGTGTGTGTGTGCGCGTGTGTGTGTTTAAGTCCCCACAAGAATAGTAGACCATTTTTTTAACCAACTGGGGACATTTGTTCGTCCCATCGAGGTCAAATGCTACTTCTAGGGGGTTTAGGTTAAGGTTAGAATTAGTGTTAGGGTCAGAATTACGTTAAGAGTTAGGGTTAGATTTAGGGTTAGGAGTTGGGGTTAGGTTTCGGGTTAAGGTTAGGTTTTGGGTTATGGTTGGGGTTAAGGTTAGGGTAAGAGTATAGGTTAGGTTAGGAAAATAGGGATTTTGAATGGGACTGAATTGCTTGTCCCCCACAAGGTTAGCTGTACAAGAAAGGAAAGAGGAAAGGGGATACCTAGTCAGTTGTACAACTGAAATGTCTTCCGCATTTAACCCAACCCCCCTCTGAATCAGACTGTGTGTTTGTGTGTGTGTGCGCGTGTGTGTACGCGTGTGTGTGTGTGTGCGTGTGTGTGTGAGAGCGTGTGTGGTGTGTGTGTGTCTTTGTCTATGCCCCTCTTTTAAGATCACCTTGGTTTGTGTGTGCACATATGTGTGTGTGTGTGTGTGTGTGTGTGTGTGTGTGTGTGTGTGTGTGTGTGTGTGTGTGTGTGTGTGTGTGTGTGTGTGTGTGTGTGTGTGTGTGTGTGTGTGTGTGTGTGTGTGTGTGTGTGTGTGTTGCTCAACAGTCCCTAAAATGTGTGTGTCCAAAAATGGTGTGTTCTCACCTTGCCCAGGTGTGTGTTCTGTTTGAGTCTCTCCAGCAGCAGTGCGTTGTGGTACTGCTGCATTAACTGGTGCTGGTGGTGGTGAGAGTGCAGGGGGGCTCAGAGCGGGTCCGACCCAGGGGTCTGTGGGGGCCCGGGAGCCAGGCATTCCAGTCTGGAGGAGGGGTACTGGAGAGGGCCGGGGCTCAGGCCTCGCACTGAAGGAGAGAGAGGTGGGGAGAAGGGGGGAGGAAGAAAGAGGCGAGGGGAGGGAGAGGAAGCAAGGAGGGTGAACATAGACAGCGATAGGGAGGGGGAGAAAGAAAGGGTTGAGAGAAATAGAGAGGTCAGGATCATCATGTTTGACTAAAACGTTGTGAAAACGACCAGAGAGGAAGCAGACAGTGTGGTGGAATGTTCTGATTAGCTAGGTCTGTGTAGTCACTCCCAGATCAACCAGATCCATTATAGATTAGGGAAAGTTCCTAGGTCAGTAGGATAAGTGGCATTCAGTCAAACGATCAATAGAGGGCAGTGTCGCTCCGGTGTGTTTCTCTTCGTGTGCAGCCGTCCTGAGGACTCCAGGATGACTGCAGGTGTGGCGTGTGTGTTTGTGTGAGTATGCATACATATCTTCACTGAGTGTATTAAACACTAGGAACTACTAATATTGAGTTTCACCCCTTGTTGCCCTCAGAACAGCCTCAATTCGTCTTGGGCATGGACTCTACAAGGTGTCGAAAGCGATCCACAGGGATGCTGGCCCATGTTGACACTAATGCTCCACACAGTCATGTCAAGTTGGCTGGATGTCCTTTGGGTGGTGGACCATTCTTGATACACATGAGAAACTGTTGAGCTTGCGTTGCAGTTCTTGACACACTCAAACCGGTGCGCCTGGCACCTACTACCAGACCCCATTCGAAGGCACTTAAATCTTTTGTCTTGCCCATTCAAACTGTGAATGGCACATACACATCCCTGTCTCAATTGTCTGAAGCATTAAAAATATCTCAGGTTAATCTTCTTTAACCTGCCCCCTCCCCTTCATCTACACTGAATGAAGTGCATTTAAGTGACATAGCTTTCACCCGGTCAGTCTATGTCATGGAAAGAGAACCTAATGTTTTGTACACTCAGTGTACAGTATATGTACCCTATGAGTGGGAGTGCTTGTGTGTGTGTGAGTGCTTGTGTGTGTGTGTGTGTGTGTGTGTGTGTGTGTGTGTGTGTGTGTGTGTGTGTGTGTGCGTGCGTGCGTGTGTGCGTGCGTGCGTGCGTGCGTGCGTGCGTGCGTGCGTGCGTGCGCGTGCGTGTGTGTGTGTGTGTGTGCGCGTACATATCTGTGTGTGTTTCTCACCAGTGACTAGCTGTGTGTGCAGCAGCACTGAGGGCTCCAGGATGAGCAGGGGCTGGAGCGTTGGTGAGCCAGCTGGGCAGCACTGAGGCCCTCCATGGGCAGGTAAACCTGGGGCAGTACCCTGGCCACCCTCTGGTGGCTACCCCGACTCCCTGTCACCCTGGGTGGGCAGCCTGGCGCTGTTGGTGGGCAGGGCGGTGGAGCAGGGCAAGGAGGCGGGCCAGTGTGCCATCCTGGAGCAGCAACCTCTGAGTCTGATGGAGGGAGGGAGGGAGGGAGGGGACACAATAGGTCACGCACACTGTAAAACATAACTGCCAAACCCGCCTGCCTTCATGTACATATCTATAATAGCTTGTACCCCTGCACATTGATCTGGTACTGGTACTCCCTGTATAGAGGTCCATTCTTGTGTGTTTTATCCCTCGTGTTACTATATTTATTTGTATTATCATGTTTTAGCTCTGCACGGTAAAGTCTACACCCATTGCATTCGGCTCATGTGTCAAATACAATTTCATTTGATTCAATTGAAATAAGTTGGTGTTGACTCAAACAACTATAGTCATTGGAACTTGATTCAGTTAAGTAGTATGTCCTCAATGACTAACTGCCTGGGTATCAAACTTCAGTCCTCCGTGATTCAATGTCTGTTAGAATAGTTTGAAACTTTCATTACTGTACAGCAAATTGGCCAGTGTTAATTAATGTTGATTTTTCACTCTAAGTGTTTAAGTAACACTCATTGGTGTATTAAAAATAACCAGTGTACTACTACAATGTGAACCAAAACCACGCTCATCATTATCCTATTTCCCAGCATGTCTATTGCAGGTTGATTTTTTTAGAATGGTTTGTTTCAATATCTATATTTTTGCCTGTACATTGATAAATTAATCTAATGCTACTTAAATATAAATTACATACATTTTGTTGTTCAGTTAAGTTGCTTTAGGTAGTTTCATATCATAGTTTTCCCAACCTTTGTAGTTATTCTGAATGTAGATTGCGGTTAGGGCTGGCACAATTACCGTATAACTGTGTAACCTGTGAAAACTGTAATACAAATAAATTAACAGTCATAACCGGCCTTCGTGTGGCTGAGTCCGTTTCATGGTAACATGGACTCTTAAAACGTGCTGAAACTTTGTTTGCTCCTTGCTGAAACAAGCAAGGTGTTTTACCGAACACTCCCTGCAGCAGCATAGAAATAGAATGAATATAACGTACTTGGAACCTCTAACCCTGTCAATTTCACTGGTAAACTCATGGGTACAAGCAATGGTTGCCTGGTATTGTGATGCAATCATTTCCTTGGTAATGTAGAATGTTCATTCAAATGATGTTAACTGATGTGGCTCATGCAATGGGAATGTGGCTCAATCAACACTTCCTGTGTCAGGCCCTGACCTTAGAGATCCTTTTTATGTCTCATTTGGTTTGGTCAGGGCATGAGTTGGGAGTGGGCATTCTATGTTTTTGTGTTCTATGTTTTCTATTTCTTTGTGTTTGGCCGGGTATGGTTTCTCAATCAGGGACAGATGTCTATAGTTGTCTCTGATTGGGAACCACTCTTAGCTCCTTTTTCCCCCACCTGTGGGTGTGGGAAGTTGTCTTTGTTTGTAGCATTATAGCCCTTAGGCTTCTGAAAATCGTTTTTGATTGGTTATTGTTTTGTCAGCGTCATCGAAATAAGGAATATATGCGCTCACCGCGCTTTAGTCCTCCTCATTCAACGATCGTGACATCCTGCTTTGCTTCCTATGGGGATACTCGCAATAGCCACCAGTCCACCCCATTAATGCCATCATAGACTTGAGAATGGGGGCAGCCCGTTCTATTCATTCTATTTCTATGGCAGCACATGCAGTCAGGTGCGGAGAGAGGTGAAAATGTGTCTTCAATTTCCTTTTTCTTTTTTTATATTCAAATGTTTATTATGGTGACCGGGGTCATTTGGCTGACCAATAACCACCATCCAAATTCCATGACTGTAACAGCCCTAGTTGCAGATCATTCCAAGGTTGAATATATCCCCACTCTGGCTGGATTCCAATGGGAATTACACATCACTTTTGCAAGCCAGCATAGTGGTATACAGGCCTGTTGTGGCCTGTATACAATGAGTATCAGGACAAAAACTAGGCCCTTGAAATAGGGCCTTATGAAATACTGTACGTTTTTTGTATTGTGTTAAAAGAATGTAATTTTAATGTTAACATATTCGCTTTGGATCTCACTTGGTGAACTCCGCAAGGACTGAAAATGGATAATGCAACAACCATGTCTTTGTCACTGACCAGATACAGTCATTGGTAGTAACTCTACAAATCACTCTAAAGCAAGGCACTATGGGAAATATGCAAATAAGTCTTTACACTAGGCAGTGTGTTAATTTAACACTGTTCCAGTGTCTATACAGATCCCACACTTTTAGTGTTGATTTAACACTGAAGAATTTGCTGTGTGTAGTATAAGTGTAAGCAGAAAAACATGTCAGATTGCTGAAATCTGGTGATGAAAAATCATTTTTACAACATGTTCTTTGGAAACTGAAAGGGCATGTCATTTGAACATGAATCAATGTTAATGTGTAATGTGTCATGGTACAGTACAGTCGGGTGGCCAAATGTTTTAGAAACTGGCCCTATTAAGAGAGAGGGAGAGAGGAAGAGAGAGAGAGAGAGAGAGAGAGAGAGAGAGAGAGAGAGAGAATCTGAGAACAGGAACAAACAGACGGACAACTGTACTGCCATGTTATTCGATCAGCCCTTATTCAATTAAAACATTCCCAAATGTGCTCTTTATTTGAAATGTACAGTCTTCAAGGATATGACATATCTTTTAAGCCCATTACATACAGTGGGGAGAACAAGTATTTGATACACTGCGATTTTGCAGGTTTTTCCCACTTGCAAAGCATGTAGAGTCTGTAAATTTTATCATAGGTACACTTCAACTGTGAGAGACGGAATCTAAAACAAAAATCCAGAAAATCCCATTGTATGATTTTTAAGTAATTAATTTGCATTTTATTGCATGACATAAGTATTTGATGCATCAGAAAAGCAGAACTTAATATTTGGCACAGAAACCTTTGTTTGCCATTACAGAGATCATACGTTCCCTGTAGTTCTTGACCAGGTTTGCACACACTGTAGCAGTTTTGGTCCTCTCCTTACACCTTCTGGTTTCGGGGCTGTCGCTGGAGCAATACGGTTTCAGCTCCCTCCAAAGATTTTATATTGGGTTCAGGTCTGGAGACTGACTGAGCTCCAGGACCTTGAATGCTTCTTACAGAGCCACTCTTTAGTTGCCCTGGCTGTGTGTTTGGGTCGTTGTCATGCTGGAAGACCCAGCCACGACCCATCTTCAATGTCTCTTACTGAGGAAGGAGGTTGTTGGCCAAGATCTCGCGATCGCATGGCCCCATCCATCCTCCCCTCAATGCGGTGCAGTCGTCCTGTCCCCTTGCAGACAAGCATCCCCAAAGAATGATGTTTCCACATCCATGCTTCACGGTTGGGATTGTGTTCTTGGGGTTGTACTCATCCTTCTTCGTCCTCCAAACACGGCAGTGGAGTTTTAGACCAAAAGCTCTATTTTTGTCTCATCAGACCACATAACCTTCTCCCATTCCTCCTCTGGATCATCCAGATGGTCATTGGCAAACTTCAGACGGGCCTGGACATGCACTGGCTTGAGCAGGAGGACCTTGCGTGAGCTGCAGGATTTTTAATCCATGACGGCGTAGTGTGTTACTAATGGTTTCTTTGAGACTGTGGTCCCAGCTCTCTTCAGGTCATTGACCAGGTCCTGCCGTGTAGTTCTGGCCTGATCCCTCCCCCACCTTCCTCATGATCATTGATGCCCCACGAGGTGAGATCTTGCATGGAGCCCCGGACCGAGGGTGATTGACCATCATCTTGAACTTCTTCCATTTTCTAATAATTGCATCAACAGTTGTTGCCTTCTCACCAAGCTGCTTGCCTATTGTCCTGTAGCATCTGTAGCCTTGTGCAGGTCTACAATTTTGTCCCTGATGTTCTTACAAAGCTCTCTGGGTTTGGCCATTGTGGAGAGGTTGGAGTCTGCTTTGATTGAGTGTGTGGACAGGTGTCTTTTATACAGGTAACGAGTTCCAACAGGTGCAGTTAATACAGGTAATGAGTGGAGAACAGGGGGCTAACAGGTCTGTGAGAGCGAATTCTTGGTTGGTAGGTGATCAAATACTTATGTCATGCAATAAAATGCAAATTAATATCTTAAAATCATACAATGTGATATTCTGGATTTTTTTAAAGATTCCGTCTCTCACAGTTGAAGTGTACCTATGATACAAATTACAGACCTCTACATGCTTTGTAAGTAGGGAAAACCTGCAAAATCAGCAGTGTATCAAATACTTCTCCCCACTGTATTGTAGTAAAGGAATACAGATTCCATGGGGGAGGAAACATTGAACGCCATTTACAGCTAATAAAGTTCTTTTAAACCTGAACACACCTCACTAAACTTCGTGGGAATCCATAACCAATTCTGGCCCTGACACTCATGTTGTTCTTATACTGAGATTCTGAAGCAACTGTGGTACTGTACCTAGTGTGTGTTCTAATATGGTAGTGAATGTGACATCGTGTGACATTGTGCGTGGTACGAAATGGCTCAATCAGGTATGGAAGTGTTAATTTTGTTGATGCTTGTTGGATAGATGGGGAGTTGAGCAGAACAGGCACATACTATACTGCAGAGGTAGGCAACTAGATTCAGTCGCGGGCCAATTATTGTTGGAGCGGATGGTCGTGCGGCCGGAACTTAATTATAATCATTGGTACACTGCAAATTGACCACAACTAAGCCCAAAAATAAATTGTATTTGAAAATAACAATTATTTCATATCTTGATTACATCGATATACGATCACTTATGTCTCATTTTTTATTCATGGGAATGCTTTGGAACAGATTTCATGAATTAAAATCAGTTTTAGCATCTTTAAAAAAAATTACAATAGCATATTGTATACATAAACTGGGTCACACTTAACATTAGTGTGATAATTTTTACTGTGAAATTATTCTTATAGTTACCAGTATTGTAATTACTCATTGTTACAATATACTTATATTGTACTTGGGAGTACAGTGGGGTTGGAGGATAGAGGTGCGAATGGTGGAGGGGGTTGAGTGGGGCTCACCTCGTGGCCAGTCCGGTAGTAAGTGGGCTATCTGAGAGGAGGCTGTCATTGGGCGAGCTGCACCCCGACACTGGAGTGCTACTGCTGCTGGGGGAATAGTCTGCAGGATGGAAGGGAGGGATAGCCAATCAGCTAAAGAGATACTGACATGTAGGATAACAGATTTGTGTGTGTGTGTGTGTGTGTGTGTGTGTGTGTGTGTGTGTGTGTGTGTGTGTGTGTGTGTGTGTGTGTGTGTGTGTGTGTGTGTGTGTGTGTGTGTGTGTGTGTGTGTGTGTGTGTGTGTGTGTGTGTGTGTGTTAGTGGCGGTAAACAAACACTAGTCCGCCCAGCACTAACACACCTGATTCAACTAATCACTTCATCAACAAGACCCTGGCCATATTCATTTGGCACCAAAGGGATGTAAACTCACTGAAATTGTCCAATAGGAAATGCTTGTTTACATTTACCTGAAATTGTCCAATAGGAAATGCTTGTTTACATTTACCTGAAATTGTCCAATAGGAAATGCTTGTTTACATTTGCCGCTGAGAAAAATATATATTCTACTTTGTGCCCTAATGAATACGACCCAGGAATGTTAGTGTTAGGCCGAAGCCAAAGTGCTCAGACACTGTGGCTACAGCACCAGGAAGAGATAGAGGTTGGTTTGATAGACGGTGTACACAACGAGGCAGGAAGGACTACGTTACCCTGAGTGTCCGGCGTTCTGTGCTTGACAGTAGGGGGAGCACTGGTTTTGCGTTGGAGAGGGTTCTGTCTGGAGTTGATGTGCTTCTTCAGTTTACTCTTCACCTTCAGGATGGGCTCCGAGGCTGAACACACACACACACACGAGCAAACATGCGCAGACGCACACAAACACACACACGCATTAATTAACGCACACACACGTACATGAAAATACACACACACAAACACACACACACACACACACACACACACACACACACACACACACACACACACACACACACACACACACACACACACACACACACACACACACACACACACACACACACACACACACACACACACACACACACACACACACACACACGCAAAAAGTAGATTGTGCCGAATATCTGAATTCCTCCTTCGCCATTCCAACAGTATTAAACTAAAAATGGCTACAAATCCATAATGTGCTATGCCAGCATAAAGCAATACCCTTTTACATAACAAAACCCAAAAGCTCTTCTACGCCCCAGCTGAACAAATAACAAAAGAGTTGACAGCAGTGCCAAAAGTTTCATGTTTACTTTGGCAATGACCACAATAGGCCTAACCAAACGATCAATCAGCGAGCGGCTTAGCACAGACAAAAGACACCCATGACAGTCTGGTATTGTTGTCGGATTTTAATACAGAGGCTGAGGGGCGTGTAGCCTCAAATGGCCAATGCTGCCCGGGTAACACAGGTAAATAATGGCATTGCAATAGTCCTCCAGGTGACATAGTTTAGTAGGGACCACTCCTTAGTAGTACTTATGCATATAATGGAAAGAGGCCACACTTTTGCAATTGTTCAATTCTGTGACCATGGCATTGAGGACTATCTCTATCCTATTAGTTAATTTGTGCATGGTGGAAAGTTTGGCCTCTATTCACCTCTATGTCCGCACGTCATTCACACGCCCAGTCAGACAGACATGTCTGAGATTCTCACACGTGGTTCATTTTACACATACTTTAGTTACGTAATAGCTTTTGGTCTTTCTCAGTCTCTCTCTCTCTCTCTCTCTCTCTCTCTCTCTCTCTCTCTCTCTCTCTCTCTCTCTCTCTCTCTCTCTCTACAGTGTTATTTTTCCTTCCTTTTAGGCTTGGCGACTCCCACTTTGTCTCTGCCTCTTTCTGTGTCTGTCTCTCTCTACATCAATGTTCGCTATATGTGTGTTAACATGCATCGAACTGCATAACTCACCAGACAACTACAAATGGAAGTAATGTGATATGGCTCCATTTAAAATGAATCTGTATTTCCTTCTCAAGCATTACCTACTCTGTGTTAAAAGGCATGTAGTACCTTCATTTGCTCTGGAATACCTGGGCCGGTATTCATAAAGTGAGTATATGAGTGCTAGGATCAGGTCCACCCCCCCCCGTCCATGTAATCTTATTCATGACGTACTCAAAGGCAAAACCGATCTTAGATCAGCACTCCTGTGCTCGCCATTGATGGCAGATCCCCCAAACCATTGTCAGGAGTCAACTGCATGACACCATAGTGTCACCTCATGACACCATAGTGAGAACAGGAAAGGATCTTTTGTTCTAACTGTACTGTACAAAGTACAAATGTCTCTACAAAGAAAGTACAAGCTACATTTTAAAAAAAATGACTCACCTGTTCTTCTGAGGGGCATGTCCTTGCGTTGGTCACATAGTGGATGATGGACATCAGGAGTCACCATGAGAGGCTTTGGGGTCATGTCAGGATCTGGGGCCAATTCCCTAAACAGCCAGTTGAGAGTCATCCACCAAAACCATGAACAATCATTGTTAGGTGTTTGTTGTCTTGTGCTGCATTGTGCTGTATCAATCTTGTGTATGTCCTGGTGACCTCACAACAATCATTTTGAGGAAAATGGACAGTAACATATTGTATTGTGAAATAATGCTTCACCTGCAGCACAACCATTGATAGAAGTTAGTGAGTCGCTCAGCCAGGCTTATTTCACCTATCACCTAATCTATTGAGTCACTCGGGCTTATCCAAATTGTCTTAGAGGTTAATCTTCCTTACTTCCATCTCTTATGGGGATCATTTGTGGGACATGATTGGAAAGGTGAATAGAACAAGATGGTACTCCCGCCAAAGCCACGGGAGTCTAATAACAGCGTATTTCCACGAGTGGACACAGCTCTCTCGCGGTCACTTCATTTTTTCAATATTTTTAAAAAATCGAATGCAAAAAAAAAAAAAAAAAAATCCGTAGAAACTTTAATCAACGTCTTTACTGGCTGGTCTCTCACCTGTAACCCCTGGGCGTGGTGCTGCCGAAGAGGTTGGAGGCGGTCCTCTCCAGGGCGGCCTGCTCCTTCCTCTTCAGGATTTGGCTTCTGAGTTTCTGTTTCACCAGGGGACTGGCCACAGCACCTGTCCGTCAACAGAGTCACCCAATCAGAGACAAGAACCTGAAATGAAGCAAAGCTAGGCGCAGCATTCGAAATGGACTAAATCTTAATCTATTTGGGTTAGCGGAGGGACACAAACAATATATTCCAATATACCGATTTTATCTGTATTGTATAATAGCTGACAAGCAGTTTCACTCTGAGTCAAATATCTATAATCTACTAGACTGAGTACTCAATGTGCCTACCTAAGATTTCAACATTAGATAAAGAGGAAAGATGCTAGGCATTTCCCTTGTAATTACTAGTCAGATCTGACTGCTATGACTTGGATAATGCAAGTTACTCAAGGACAATTTATTGAAGCTGAACTTTGAAGGGCGGGTTCTTAGGAATTTGGTGACTGACAGATAGCTAGGTCGCATTCTTTAGTAGGCACTTCCTTCCCGAAAAGTAAAAGGCAACAAACAACATGACATTTACAATTATTAAGTGACTCGCTTCCTTTTTCTGACTTAGGTTTCATGTGAAAATAGACTGCGACTAATCTCAAGGAACTCCCTCCGTTACAGACAACCACATTCTGAGGATCATTAGTGGGGCCTCAACAATAAACAACCGAAAACCATGTGCACAAACACCTAAACTACCTACACGATCGCACTGCTGTCATCATACATTGCATTTCTAAAAAGACATTCATGGTCATCATAGTTTACATGCTACTGTAAGCGATCCTGATACATGACATACTGATAACGTTGCACTCATTTCTATTGCATGCCATTTTTCCTCCACACAGCTATGGGGCGCTGTAACTTACTCTGCTCGCTCTTGTCCTTGTGCATCAGCTGCTGCAGCTCCTGTCTCTTCTCCTGCTCTTTCTCCTGCCGACTCTGCTCCCTGTCAAACTCGTACTGAAACGAGACCATTAACATTCCCATTCATTTGGGTGCAGTGAAGACTGTATTTAGGAAGTGATATCAGTCAATGGAAAGAGAGGGGGATTATATGGAAAGAGGGCACACCTATCTTTGCCATTGATTTCTTTTGTGGCCGCTTTGACAGCGCAGTTGAGGACTATTTACATTTGAAAGCAGGCTAGGTTGGAAGTGTGCTCTCCATCCATCTCTATGGAAGGGATGCTCACCTGGATGTGCTGTGGCAACAGCTGCTGGGAGTACTTGGCACAGTGCTGGGCTGAGAAGGCCCCCAGGAATGGGGGAGGTGGGGGCCAGCATGGCTGAGTCCGGCCCGGGTCGCACCAGCCCCTGGGTACGCAGGTCCATGGGCCGCACCGGCCGGAGTGGTGACGAAGCCTCGCGAGGGATTAGCCCATCCACTATGGAGAGAGGGAGGGAGGAAGAGAGGAGGTAAAAGAAAGAGGGAGATTATTAGTGATGAAGATCCAAGGCTTTCTTTGTTAGATTGGACAATTAGACTGGAGAATGGGTAAACTAGGAATGAACCGAAGCTGAGGTGATGCATTCTAAGCACCAGACTGAACCACGTCAATCGGTCTCCGGACTGTCCCTGCTATTGGGACAAAATCCCCCAAATAGAAAACCCTGCCATGACTCTCAAGCTCTCCTTTCTTTCCTCTCTTTTTCTCTCTTATTCCTTTGTGTTGTTTCTTGTCACCGCCCAGTCAAGGCCCCCATGCTGATGTCCGTACCGGGCCACACTTGAAAAGGGATGACTGACCCCATGGAATAGTCTAGACTTGTGTGATGAAAACATACCAATGATGGTATGCACACGCACGCACGCACGCACGCACGCGCGCACCACACACACACACACACACACACACACACACACACACACACACACACACACACACACACACACACACACACACACACACACACACACACACACACACACACACACACACACACACACACACACACGCACACGCACACGCTCATGCACAAATTTGTTGACATCCTTGTTAGTGAGCATTTCTCCTGTGCCAAGAAAATCCATCGAGCTGATAGGTGTGGCGTATCAAGAAGCTGATTAAAAGGCATGATTTTCACACAGGTACACCTTGTGCTGGGGACAATGAAAGATCACTCTAAAATGTCCAGTTTTGTCACATAACACTTCACATACATACACTACCCTTCAAAACTTTGGGGTCACTTAGAAATGTCCTTGTTTTTTAAAGAAAAGCACATTTTTGTCCATTTAAAATAACATCAAATTGATCAGAAATACAGTGTAGACATTTTTAATGTTGTAATTGACTATTGTAGCTGGAAACGGCTGAATTTTTATGGAATATCTACATAGGCGTACAGAGGCCCATTATCAGCAACCATCACTCCTGTGTTCCAATGGCACGTTATGTTAGCTAATCCAAGTTTATAATTTTAAAAGGCTAATTGATCATTAGAAAACCATTTTGCAATTATGTTACCACAACTGAAAACTGTTGTCCTGATTAAAGAAGAAATAAAACGGGCCTTCTTTAGACAAGTTGAGTATCTTAAGCATCAGCATTGGTGGTTTGATTACAGGCTCAAAATGGCCAGAAACAAATAACTTTCTTCTGAAACTTGTCAGTCTATTCTTGTTCTGAGAAATGATGGCTATGCCATGCGAGAAATTACCAACAAACTGCAGATCTCGTACAGCGCTGCGTACCATTCCCTTCACAGTACAGCGCAAACTGTCCCTAACCAGAATAGAAAGAGCAATGGGAGGCCCCGGTGCACAGCTGAGCAAGAGGACAAGTATATTAGAGTGTCTAGTTTGAGAAACAAGTCACAAGTCCTCAACTGGCAACTTCATTAAATAGTACCCGCAAACACCCGTCTCAACGTCAACAGTGAAGAGGCGACTCCGGGAGCTGCAAAGAAAAGCCATATCTCTGGCCAATAAAAATAAAAGTACACAGACATTGGACAGAGGAACTCTGCCTAGAAGGCCAGCATCCCGGCGTCGCCTCTTCAACTGTTGACGTTGAGACTGGTGTTTTGCGGGTACTTTGAATGCACAGAGGTACCATGACGAGATCCTAAAATGTCCCAGTTCTTCCACGGCCTGCATACTCATCAGACATGCCACCCATTGACCATGTTTTTGGGATGCTCTGGATTGACGTGTACGACAGTGTGTTCCAGTTCCCGCCAATATCCAGCAACTTCTCACAGCCATTGAAGAGGAGTGGGACAACATCTACAGGCTACAATCAACAGCCTGATACAACTCTATGCGAAAGGAGATGTGTTGCTCTGCATGAGGAAAATGGTGGTCACACCAGATACCGACTGGTTTTCTGATCCTCGCCCCTACCTTTTTGTTAAGGTATCTTTGACCAACAGATGCACATCTGTATTCCCAGTCACGTGAAATCCCTAGATGAGGACATCGTTTCAATTGCCTGATTCTCTTAAATGAACCGTATCTCAGTAACATTTTTGAAGTTGTTGCATGTCGCATATGTATTTTTGTTCAGTGTAGATTCGTTTATTGATTCAACTGACACCAAGCCATGTTTAGGTGTCGAAAGGATTGAGACATTGGCTCTTCCTCCAAGCAGTTTCTATGTCCTTGTATGGAAGGCTTCATTAAAAACACTGCAGATAGAAAAAGAAAGGACAGAAATGGAGGGTGGAGACACCTTTCCCTCAGGGTGGGAGCAGAGGAATATGATGGAAATGTACCCACGGTTTTCTAAATGCCATGACAAACATTAGTCAGCAGCATTACTCACATACTTCCCGTAGAGGGCCCGTGTCCTAACACTGGCATACCGCATTCAGCTAGGTAGGACAGGTAAGGATTAAGAGCTCACTGTCAAAACAAATGGAAACCCTCCATCATAAAACCTTCGTGAACTATCTGTATAGCTTGCTACACAATGTCCAGCACTCTTTACCGTGTCACAAGTCCATGAGTCACCTTCATAACACTTACACACTACCATTTATGACCTGGTGAACAGTAGGAGTTTATTAAGACAGTATTAGTGAATAGTAGGAGTAAACAATGTTCCTAACTCTTTACCATATCGTTTTCTATGAGCCACCAGTTTATAATGTATGAATACACGTATAAATACCTGTTAATAAGATTTGTGGTGCGTTATAATACTGGGTAGAAGAGTTACCCAAATAGCATTGGTCCAAAATGACAGTATGAAATTGTCAATGGAATTGTATTCATTATGATCGAAATGAAAAACTGATCCAAGATCAGCACTCCTACTCTGAGACAATTTATGAATATGTACCCAGTGGAGAAATGACTAAGAGAGATGTCTAAGACGGTTCAGTAAAACAGTACTTTCAGAGGGAAAACACACCCACACACGTACATTGCAGGTCAAAATATGCATGACACACAGCCCCATCACCAAACAACAGATTCCAGTACATCTGGAAAACTCATGAAATGGGGTGTGGAAGTAAGATTGAAACACCTGGAATAACTATTACATTTTAGTATGATAAACCCTCATTACGTCGCCATAATAACTAATAAGAGCCATGAGAGCGACGGTGTGGAGTGTCTTAAGTGTGGGTAACATTGGTTCTGTGTCTGTATGTGTGTTTACATGCATGTGCGTTTTTTTTACAGACAGAGAGAATGAAAGGGAGAGAGAGGATCCAGGTTGAAATTGAAAGAGGTAAGAGTGTACTGAATCTCGAGTGCATGTCTCATTCTCTCTCTCCGTCTATCACCCCCTTTTATTCAAATGTTTTTAATAAGAAACATGAATGTGTTGAAAATCCCAAATGGCTTGCATTGTCAACTTACACACAGCTCTGACAATCACACTTACTCCACCAGACATGCCACCAGGGGACTTTTCACAGTCCCCAAATCCAGAACAAATTCAAGAAAACGTAAAGTATTATATAGAGCCATTATTGCATTGGAACTCCGTTGCGTCACATTATTGCTCAAATGAACAGAAAACCTGGTTTCAAAAACAGATGAAACAACACCTCCACGGCTGCGCCTCTCCCCTATTTGACCTAGATAGTTTGTGTGTATGTACAGTGGTTCCTCTTTTAGAAGTTGTGAGCTTACACCTTGGGACTTAAGAGGTAAATTTGGTTTGACATGGTACCCAGTGTCAGGCGCTTCATTGCTCAGACCAGCGCAAGGGCGGAGTTAGAGCACTGATTATGCTTTTGGGTCCTACTGTGTCTCTAACTGGCAATAAATGGTTGACATAAACCTAAATAGAAACTGATAATTGTGCTCGACTTCAGTATTACTTACTAACACTGTAGTTACACTAAGGTTTTTCTTATTTGATTTTGTTAGGATTATTTTGCTCTTACTGTTGTACTGTAGCCCACTCCCAACCGATCACGGTGTACAGCGCCTGAGTGGTGCAATGGTCTAAGACGCTGCATAGCAGTGCAAGCTGTGTTGCTACATAGTCTGGTTCAATACCCGTGCCGTCCTCGACTGGGAGAACCAAGAGATGACTGTAGGTTTTTCGTTTTCCTCCCTCCAAAAACAGACATCATTCTAAATAACAAACTGGTTTTATTTACAAATTAGTAACAATGTCTCACCCCATGTTCAAGAATGGCCTTTTTCTCACACATTTTACATTATTTGAAAAAAAAATTATCTCCAAAATATTTAAGGGGCTTTGCACTAATAATAGTGCCGACTAGGGAAATATTCCTGCTGTTCTGTTCTTAGTGCCAGTCTGCACGTTCAAACTAAAACAATGTAACTAATAATGGCATCTTTATGCTTCATTAATAAAATAATGATACAAATACTCTTTCAAAATGCTGATGTTTATTTAGTTATGGATCCATAACGAATTACTATGGGAATAAATATCCCTGAATTACAGAAATATCCTCCAAACCTCTGTATGTAATTATTGGTGGAGGGTCATGCCATATTTCTTCGAAATTACGTGACTCTCCACCAATAACATGAGTCTCACTAGTGTTGAGTAATATGCTGTTAAAAGTGGTGCAGGACATATTTATTAAAAGAGCATTTTGGAAGTTAGAAGCAATAGCCTACTTTTTCAGCACCGTTTCGAGCTGCTCTGAGACAAGCATGGTAACTGGTCTTGATAAATCAATGCTATTTTTATTTTCACTGAATCTCCGTTTGGGTATTGGTTAGATTAGGGTGTAGAAATGTTATGCTCTTAGTGTAACCTTTATTTAACAAGGTAAGTCAGTTAAGAACAAATTCTTATTTACAAGGACAGCCCACTCTGTCGGGAAATTGAACCCAGGTCTCCTGTGTGCTCGCAGGACACTGGATTCTTTAGCTAAATAGCCCAGTACTGTACTCCCAACCATCACGTTGTACAGCACCATATTTCCCATTCCACCCTGACAGAAACCCAGAGGGGTTTCCATCATTACAGTAGTAATGGACAGCTGGTGGCATTTTGAATCAGGGTTTCAAATACCCAATTAGCAGAACAATAGACTCTTTATAACCAGGCTACTGTCAATGTGAACATCCCCCTACCTGCGATGTATTCGATGCTTAAGTACTCTGGAGTGTTGCATTTCTAACTCAAAACAGCAGTACAGTATTTCTTCATCAACATCTTTATGCTTTCGTTAATAAAATAATGATAAAAATACGCTTTCAAAATGCTGATATTTATTTAGTTATGGATACATAACAAATTACTATGGGAATAAATCAGTGAATTACAGAAATATTGTAACAAAGTTGTCTAATGAGTAAACAAGTGGTTGCTTATTGGAAAATCTTTCTTTCAAACACATGGTCACGTTGTACAGCACCATTATATGGCTATTAGCAGACTATATTTGGGCCTTTATGGGTGGCACAATTCTCCCAGCGTTTCTCTCCCTATAAAAAAATAAATACATGTTTTTAGAAATAACCTCCAAAATATCGTTATATATTATCAAGTTGATGACAGAGCGCCTACATAAAGCTGAGTGACTCACCCATTCATGGCTCGATGACCCACTCATTCAGCATTCTTTCGTACAGTCTTTAATAAAGAAATGTTTTGGTTATTCTGACCTGGACACCATGTACGGCAGTATTATAATAGCCCATTATGGGTACAATGGCAGACAATACTGTATGCCTCTACCAACACCTCTCTGTATTTTGATACTTTGTGGATGGGGGCTCCGGAGTGGATGGGGGTTCCCGCAGTGCAAAATGGGTTGCTACAGGTTCGATACCACGTGCCGGCCGCCACAGGAGACCCATTGAGGTAGGTTTTGATTTGAATTTAGAATCCTCCAATTATATGTAATAATTGGTGAAGTCACGTCATGTTTTCGATATACTGTAGGTCTACCGTAGGCGACATGGAATCATGTAGTAGCCAAAAAGTTAACATATATTTTAGATGTTAGATTCTTAAAGTAGCCACCCTTTGCCTTGATGACCACTTTTGCACACTCTTGGGATTCTCTTTCTCATCCAGCTTCATGAGGAATGCTACAACAATCTTGAAGAGTTCCACATATGCTGAGCACTCGTTGCCTGCTTTTTCCTTCACTCTGCGGTCAACTCATTTTCCAATCTCATTTCCAATCTCAATTAGGTTGAGGTCAGGTGATTCTGGAGGCTGGGTCATCTGATGCAACACTCCATCACTCTCCTTGGTCAAATAGCCCTTACACAGCCTGGAGGTGTCTCACTGGTGTTGAGTAATGTGCTGTTAAAAGTGGTGTAGGTCTTATTTATTTAAAGAGCATATTGAAGTTAGAAGCAATAGGATTTGAGCAAAGCCTACAACTATTCAGCACCGATTCGAACTGCTCTGAGACAAGCATGGGAACTTGATAAAATCAATTAGATTTTATTTTCACTTAATCTCCATTTGGATATTGGTTAGACTAGAATTAGAAAATGATGGTGCAGAAAAGTTATGCTCTTAGTGCTAACCTTTATTTAACTCAGCAAGTAAAATTCTTATTTACAAGGACAGCCTACTCCTTCCTCCCCATCGAGGAGATGGTGAACCGGTCTCCCGCGTGTCCGCATTCTCTAGTACAGCCATTATTGAAGGCTATCAAATACTTCTCAAATATGGCCTCTGGTGGTCAAACTAGCGCCAACTAGCATTAATGGCACCAACTTACCATAGAATTCTGCGGCAACATGCAAGCTGCGCCGCAGTACGCTGCAACTTTAGGAGAAGAGGAACCACTGTATAGATATGTAGGCTCATGGTTCTGCTCTTGTCTATTACTATTCTGTATTATGTAATGTTTCATGTTTTGTGTGGACCCCAGGAAGAGTATCTGCTGCTTTTGCAACAGCTAATGGGATCTAATAAAATTCCCCAAAAACCAAATACCCTCTCTCTGGGCTGTCACTTGCACCCTGCCTTAAATGTCAGTGAGGTAAGACTCAGCAGGATGCCAGCGAGGATGCCCAGGTGTGTCAGCATCACTGATCTTATTCCATCCAGACACATTGATATTTCTGTGAACTCACATCAGTGTGTGCATAGTGAAGTGTGTGTGTTTATGTGTGTGTGTACAGCTACAGTACATGTTTGTTTTCCATCTCGATTTAAGGGTATTTGAAGAAGTAGGCGCTTTATCTACAAGATTCAGTATGGATACATTTATTGACGTTGCCAATCTCTGTTTATGCTTGAGAACAAAAACAGCTACTACAGGAATTACCCAAAGGCATGAGAACACTGTGTATTACCAGCACTTAAAGAGATGTGTGTTTTCAGAGGAAATGGTCAGGGACACAGGGACACACACACACACGCACACACACACACACACACACACACACACACACACACACACACACACACACACACACACACACACACACACACACACACACACACACACACACACACACACACACACACACACACACACACACACACACACACACACACACACACACACACACACAGCAGACGACTATAAACAAAGCGTGAGCCCACTGATTTATGCTAGGGCTGGGCGGTATACTATACACCGGTATTAATTCACAGACCGGCTTGAATTTGACTTTACCTTCTATAACGGTATTTCAATGTTTGGTTTGTTAAATCTGGTCCTCTGTAGCTCAGTTGGTAGAGCATGGCGCTTGTAACGCCAGGGTAGTGGGTTCGATTCCCGGGACCACCCATACGTAGAATGTATGCACACATGACTGTAAGTCGCTTTGGATAAAAGCGTCTGCTAAATGGCATATATTATTATTATATTATACGCAACACTGTCCGTTTTTATAGTTTACTCATTTGCTACTTGAGTAACCTCACTCCTTCTCATGCTGCACTATGTCGCTAACCATGCCAAGCCCTGCCCCCTGTCACTCAAGGAGAGAGCAGTTGCTCAACCACGGAGTCACTGAGAAATGTATTGCCTTTCATTCTGCCTGGTCAGATGGATGCAACAATGTTGGTGACATGCTCCTTTCCACGAGCGTTCTATAATTACATTATTAGTTTGTGTATCTCACTGTCTGAAACTACTGCTTGTTAGTTTGTCTTTTCTTAGCAAGGTGTTGTCTCCCAGCTCTAAATTATGCCCTGATAGGAAACGATCAGGAAGTCTCTAGTGAACAACAAACAACCACCAGCTGTGTTCTTACCATGGAACCACAGCCATGATGTCGCTCAGAAACACTACACCACCTATCGACAGTATACTTTATGTACTGTCTGCTACATTTTGCATTCAACATGAAAATGCCAACCACAGAAATGAAATGCAGCCAATCATATTTATAAATCAGAGAACTTGTGAGTTTTTGTAGAACTTGGCTGTCTGTGTAAAGTATACCTGTATTGCACTACTTTGAAGTGATTAAGGACACTTTATGACCTCATTGTTATGAAGTGCTTTTTGAGACACATATAGGAGACATCTCTATCACTCATAAAGTGCTTCAAGTGTAGGCTACCCTTACGACCACATACAGTAGCGTGCTCAGTCAGTGAAATGTTGTCGTAGTCCTATTTGAAGCACAGAGCACAAATTTGGTCACACCCTGTGTGCAACACCAAATTGTTTTTCTCCCTGGTGTGGTAAATGGAACACATAAGATTTAATCATAAGGTGTCAAAAATAGGGGAAAGACGATGATGATATTAACACAATTAACAGTTATCACTTCCGTTTTTCTGTTGCTAAAAATAGACACAAGGCAAACTTCTGGTCTATGTTGACATCTTAGCTTTCACAACCATCGTTTTTCTCTCTCGGGTGCTGCTGCAACAGCTTACCACCACACACAGACACACACACAGACACGCACAGACAGACATACTCATACATGCATACAAACACACACACACACACTCACAGACACACACACACAGAGAAACTGAAACAGTGACATCCTGTTGCTAAAGTTAGTCTGCACCATTGACATCCTCTTTTTCATTTAGGCAAGCAGACGCTGCTATTTTGGTTGAATGTGTGTATGCGTTCCTGTTATTTTTAACAACTCAACCTCACAATCAAGATATTGTTTATTGTTGGGTGAAGGTGAACGGAAAGTAGCATAGTGGAGTTGCTAGTGGAGTTGCATTCTGCTATCACATAATACATACAGTGGGGCAAAACGTATTTAGTCAGCCACCAATTGTGCAAGTTCTCCCACTTAAAAAGATGAGAGGCCTGTAATTTTCATCATAGGTACACTTCAACTATATGACAGACAAAATGAGAAAAAATCCAGAAAATCACATTGTAGGATTTTTAATGATTTTATTTGCAAATTATGGTGGAAAATAAGTATTTGGTCAATAACAAAAGTTTATCTCAATACTTTGTTTATATGACAGAGGTCAAACATTTTCTGTAAGTCTTCACAAGGTTTTCACACACTGTTGCTGGTATTTTGGCCCATTCCTCCATGCAGATCTCCTCTAGAGCAGTGATGTTTTGGGGCTGTTGCTGGGCAACACAGACTTTCAACTCCCTCCAAATATTTTCTATGGGGTTGAGATCTGGAGACTGGTTAGGCCACTCCAGGACCTTGAAATGCTTCTTACGAAGCCACTCCTTCGTTGCCCGGGCGGTGTGTTTGGGATCATTGTCATGCTGAAAGACCCAGCCACGTTTCATCTTCAATGCCCTTGCTGATGGTAGGCTTTGTTACTTTGGTCCCAGCTCTCTCCAGGTCATTCACTAGGTCCCCCCGTGTGGTTCTGGGATTTTTGCCCACCGTTCTTGTGATCATTTTGACCCCACGGGGTGAGATCTTGTGTGGAGCCCCAGATCGAGGGAGATTATCAGTGGTCTTGTATGTCTTCCATTTCCTAATAATTGCTCCCACAGTTGATTTCATCAAACAAAGCTGCTTACCTATTGCAGATTCAGTCTTCCCAGCCTGGTGCAGGTCTACAATTTTGTTTCTGGTGTCCTTTGACAGCGCTTTGGTCTTGGCCATAGTGGAGTTTGGAGTGTGACTGTTTGAGGTTGTGGACAGGTGTATTTTATACTGATAACAAGTTCAAACAGGTGCCATTAATACAGGTAATGAGTGGAGGACAGAGGAGCCTCTTAAAGAAGAAGTTACAGGTCTGTAAGAGCCAGAAATCTTGCTTGTTTGTAGGTAACCAAATACTTATTTTCCACCATAATTTGCAAATAAATTCATAAAAAATCCTACAATGTGATTTTCTGGATTTTTTTCCCATTTTGTCTGTCATAGTTGAATTGTACCTATGATGAAAATTACAGGCCTCTCTCATCTTTTAAGTGGGAGAACTTGCACAATTGGTGGCTGACTAAATACTTTTTGCCCCACTGTAAAGGGCTGGAATTGTTGTTCTTTTATTAGGATCCCCATTAGCTGTTGCAAAAGTAGCAGCTACTCTTCCTGGGGTCCACAAGAAACATGAAACATGACATAATAGACAAGAACAGCTCAAAAATGGAATTGTAAGTTATTTGGTAGTAATATAAAACAACACATAAAAGACAACAATACAGCAAAACAGAGAGCGAGACAGACATAAAAAATTAAAGAATTAAGGGACAAGAATTCATTTATTTTTTGATACAGTTGTTTTACGTCAACAAGCACAGATAATACAGTCATTAACATCCGAGATGTCATGTATGCACATACCAGGCCTCTTACATCACCAATATATAAATATATATCACTCTGGAACTGCAGGGAAATGTAGTCATTTAACATAAGAAAAAAGTAGCCCACATTTAAAATAATTTGTCTACAGGCCCATTGAGTGTGTGTTTAATATTTTCCAAATTTATGCAACTCAAAATTGATTTAATCCAAAGAGCATGAGAAGGGGGTGCAGAGGATTTCCATCTAAGTCAAATTAATTGTCTCGCTAACAAAGTGACAAAGGTAATTACATCCTTATTCATTTTGGTCAATTGTATGGTGGGTAAGGAAACCCCAAATAGTGCAGTAAAAGGGTCTGGCTCAATCTGTGTGCAGCTTAATTCTGAGAGTGTGTTAAAGATGTCTTTACAGAAACCAACAAGAGACGGGCAACACCAAAACATGTGTATATTATTAGCAGGACACTGATTACATCGTAAACAATTAGGGTTCACATCCTTGTAAATTTTGGATAATCTTGCTTTGGTCCAGTGGGCCTTATGAATGAGTTTGCATTGAATGAAACCGTGTCGAGCGCAAATAGAAGAGCTATGCATCTTTTGAGTGCCCCTTTCCCATAGTTCATCAGATATTTCTTCACCCAGTTCCTCCTCCCATGAGGATTTAATATTGTTTAATGAGATGGTTTGTAGTGAGCAAATGTGACTATAGATTATTGACACGGTGCCTTTCTGAGTAGAAAGTGGGATACGAAATGTGTCGAACTGCGTTTCACCAGGAAGGTTGGGGAATCCTGGATCTATGCTGTGGACGTAACTCGGGACTTGTAAGAACCTAAAGAAATTATGTCTGGGGAGACCAAACTTAGCTGATAATTGATAATTGTTCAAATACTAAAATGTATTGTTAATATACAGATCCCTGAATCTTTTAATACTGAGACGAGACCAAGTTGAGAAAGCAACCATCAACCATAGATGGGGAATAGCTGGGTTTGAGGCAACCAAATAAGAGGTTGTCTGAAACCCAAAGTGCCGCCTAAATTGATTCCAGATCTTCAATGTTGTTTTGACACATATATTGATGGTGAAGGAGGAGTAAGGGCCTGTAACGGAAGAGGGAGCGAGGGAAGACAATGATGCCGGTGTAGATGAGATGGCCTCCATCTCGAGCCAAATTGGGGGTGGGAATATCTCTCTGCTCTGCAACAGGTACTGAATGATCCTAAGGTTAGCGGCCCAATAATATAATCTGAAATCCGGTAGAGCTAGACCGCCGACTGGTTTGGGCCTCTGCAAAACCCGTCTCGTATCCTGGGGGCTTTTGTCCCGTATAAAGGGTAGTATTAGGCCATCGATCGTTTTGAAAAATGTATTGGGAAGGCACAATCGGAAGGCACTGATGGAGATATAAGAATTTATGGTGAGCATTCATTTTAATATAATGAATTATTGCGACTAAGTAGAGGTGTAACAAAGACCAGCTGTTCCAAATCATCCTTAGTACAGGTTAAAAGAGGAGCAAAGTTGGCTTGAAAAAGGTTTTCAAATCTGATTGTGACATGTTCCCCCAATTATTTTGTGGCCATATTAAGCGGCATCAATTGGCTTTTACTGAGATTCAGTTTATACCCTGATAAGTGACCGAAGGATGTGAAAGTGGCAAGGGCAGCAGGAACAGAGACAGAAAGCTTGGATGTGTATAATAATAAATCATCTGCATATAAAGACAGTTTGTGTTCGTGTCCATATCTGACTATACCTTTGATAAGGGGGTTGGAGTGAAGTGCTATTGCAAGTGGATCTATGGCGAGGGCAAACAGTAATGGACTTAAAGTGCAACCCTGGCGTGTTGATCGTTGCAATGGGAAGCAAACTGATTGAGTGTTATTAGTCCTGACAGAGGCTTGAGGGGATGAATACAGAAGTCTCATCCCCTCAATTTGGAGCCAAAGCTGAATTTATTTAGAGTGTAAAACGCAGTCAAACGCTTTCTCCGCATCCAGGGATATAATGACTTCAGAGGTATTGGTGACAGAAGGATTATATATAATATTAAATAATCATTGAATATTGATGTCTATTTTTAATAAATCCTGTTTGATATACGGAGAGATAATTGATGGGGTGACTGTTTCCAGACGTGTTGCCAGAAGTTTGGCTAGAATTTTATAGTCAACATTTAGCAGGCTAATTGGACGGTATGATACACAGTCAAGAGGGTCTTTGATTTTTTAAAGAATAAGACAAATGGTTGCCTGAGTGAGAGTCTGTGGGAGAACACCATTTACAAATGCTTCATTGTACATTTTAATTAGAATAGGGGCTAGTTTGTAAAGAAACTTTTAATAAAACTGCCGAGTAGCCATCATGCCCTGAGCTTCTCCCAGATTGAAGGCATTTGACAGCATTAGATAATTCTTCAACAGTAATACAGATGGTAAACTACGACTGAACCATGAAAACAGCCAGATATTAGCATTAGCTGCAACCTGGGTTGGAAAAAAATAAAAATTAAAAAGAGAATGACATTCAAATGTCAATAAACCTGGCAAAGTTGGCTTCGCTAGCCAACCAGTCTGCTGGCCGGCCTGCTAACTAACCTCCTTCGAAGACTAACTAACCAACCATTTGTTCCACACCATGCGGTACAACAGCCACTTTCATGTTCTTGTTGATGAAATTGGCCGCTAAAGCCGGGTCCTCAAATCTGTGCTCGGAGCTGTCCGGTAAAGTCAGTCTCAGAACCGCAGGGTAGATGAGGCCGAACTTCACGCCCGTGCAGTCGCGTAGCTGGCGCTTCACAGCTCCAAAGCTAGCCCGCTTCTTAGCCACAGCTGTGGTGTAGTTCGCAAATATCGTGACTCTTTTACCCTTATAGAGGAGAGAGGATGCTTCTCCCGATCTCCTCAGTATGTCATTGTGGACGTGAAAGAAATGCACCCTTGATGACAAATGGTCGCGGGGATTCTCCATCCTGGGGTCGGCTACGCAGAGTGCGGTGGGCATGATCTAGCAGTGGTTTCTCCTCCAGACCGGGCAGCTCCTGAAGCAGCTCCTGGAGCAGTGGGTCTTGGGCCCTCCACTCCCTCCAGTATTCCCAGTAGACAAATGTTGTTCCTCCGCATTCTACTTTCCATATCTTCGCATCTATTGTCGAGATATGCCACCCTAGTTGCTAATGAGCCAACGTTAGCCTCTAGCTCGCTAATGCGAGTTCTGTGGTCTGTATCACCTCGCTCCAGCTCCGATAAGGCCACTCCGTGTGTGTCAGGTTTATTCTGTATACTCGATAGATTATTTTAAGCTTGTCTTTGACCATTGATATCTCTGACCTGAGATTGGTAGAGAGAGAGTCACTTTTGCCGAAAATATCGGTTTTGAGGGTGCATATCACGGATTGTAGCATCTCCACAGTCAGAGTTTCCGTGGGGCCGGCATTAGCAGCATCCAGTGGCGGGGGTGAATCAGGAGAGAGCGCGGGCTTGCTGCGGCCTGCTCTTGCAGACTCCGTTTTTGGCCGGCATTATAAACTTACATTTCTCAAATTTGATCTGACTTGTTTAGGGGTCCCCTCAGACGTCTGGCCAAACAGAAATATGTACAATTTTGCAAGGTTAAATATATAAATGTGGTCACTAACACAGGAGCAATAGGGAAAGGCATTCTACATCCTTGGCTTCCAACAGCGCCCCCAGAACTACATCAATTTAAAAAAGCCACACGTATCATACATATCAATATATTCAGACAAACTATCTACGTCAAATAGGGGTGAGTCGTTGTGCCGTGAGGTGTTGTTTTATCTGTTTTTTTTTAAACCAGGTTTGCTGTTAATTTGAGCAATAGGAGATGGAACAGAGTTCCATGCAATAATGGCTCTATATAATACTGTACCCTTTCTTGAATTTTGTGGTATGTCTGGTGGCGTAAGTGCAAACATTTGAGGATTTCCAACACATTAATGTTTCTTATAAAAGGAAAAAGTGATGCAGTCAGTCTCTCCTCAACTCTTAGCCAAGAAAGATTGGCATATTTATTTTAGTCCTCTGATTACAATGAAAAGCAAGACGTGCCACTCTGTTCTGGGTCACCTGCTGCTTAACTAGGTCTTAACTAGGTCTCCTTGCAACACTCGACCACATGGCTGGACAATAATCAAGATAAGACAAAACTAGAGCCTGCATGACTTGCTTTTTGGAGTGTGGTGTCAAAATGCAGAGCATTTCTTTATTATGGACAGACCTCTCTCCATCTTTACAACCATTGAATCTATATATTTTGAACATTTACAATCTAAGGTAACACCAAGTAATTTAGTCTCCTCAACTTTTTCAACATCCACACCATTCATTACCAGATTCAGCTGATGTCTAGAAGGAATTATTTGTACCAAATACAATGCTCTTAGTTTTAGAGTCGTTCAGGACCAGGTTATTACTGGCCAACCATTCCAAAACAGACTCCAACTCTTTAAGGGTTTCAGTGACTACATTAGCTGTGGCTGCGGATGCATATATAGTTGAATCATCAGCATACATGGACACACATGCTTTGTTTAATGCCAGTGGCAGGTCATTGGTAAAATAGAATAGAGTAAAGGGCCTAAAGAGCTGCCCTGTGGTACACCACACATTACATGTTTGACAAGAGAGAAGCTTCCATTAAAGAAAATCCTCTGAGTTCTATTAGATATATAGCTCTGAAATCACGATATGGCAGAGGTCGAAAAGCCACATTTTCTCAACAACAGGTTATGGTCAATAATATCAAAGGCTGAACTGAAATCAATTTATTTCAACCAACCATCAGTAATTTCTGTCAGTGCAGTACATGTTGAGTACCCTTCTCTATAAGCATACTGAATGTGTGTTGTTCATTTGGTTACAGAGAAATAGCATTCTATTTGGTCAAACACAGTTTTTTCCAACAGTTTGGTAAGAGCTGACAGCAAGCTGATGGGTCTGCTGTTAGAACCAGTAAAGGCCCCTTTACCACTCTTGGGTAGCAGAATGAATTTGGCTTCCTCCAGGTCTGAGGACAAAGATTTTCCTCTAGGATCAGATTAAAGATATGACAGATAGGAGTGTCATGTTTTGTCTTATATTGTCTTGTCATTATGCTTTCCCTTCTGTTCGTTTTCCCCCTGCTGGTCTTTTAGGTTCGTTCCCTTTTTTCTCTCTCCTCCTCTCTCTCTTCTCTCTATCGTTCCGTTCCTGCTCCCAGCTGTTCCTATTCCCCAATCAATCATCTAATCTTTTCACCTGTTCCGTATCTTGCCCTCTGATTAGAGTCCCTATTTCTCCCCTTGTCTTCCGTTTCTGTCCTGTCGGATCCTTGTATATTGTTCACCGTGCTGTGTCTTTGTCTCGCCCTGTCGTGTCTTGTTTCCCTCAGATGCTGCGTGTGAGCAGGTGTCTGAGTCTGCTACGGTCGGTGCCTTCCCGAGGCAACCTACAGTTTATGGTCGAGTCTCCAGTCTGTCCTCGTCACTACGAGTGGAATTAGTTCTTTATGTTTTGTTTTCTGCTCTGATTTGTCTAGGAGTATTGCCTATTTCCTTTACTGGAATAAAGACTCTGTTTTCGCCAAGTCGCTTTTGGGTCCTCATTCACCTGCATAACAAGGAGTGGCTATGGAGTCAGCTACCATCCTCAGTAGCTTTCCATCTAAGTTGTTAATGCCAAAGCGTTTGTCATTATTGATCGATAACAATAAGTTTTCCACCTCTCCCACACTAACTTTCAAAATTCAAACTTGCAATGCTTTTCTTTCATTATTAGGTTTTTATGCATGAGTATGATGGCTCATTGTTCGTTGTTGGCATTTCCTGCATAGGTTTTCCCACTTTGCCAATGAAGTAATCATTCAAATAATTGGCAACATCAAATGCTTTTGTGATGAATAAGCCATCTGATTCGATCTTTCTGCCCAAAATGTAATTTAAAGTACTCCAAAGTTTTTTGGCTTCATAATACAGTTTCTTCTTCTTTTTGTTGAGTTTAGTCACATAATTTCTCAATTTGCAGTAAGTCAGCCAGTCAGATGTGTAGCCAGACTTATTATCCATCTCTTTCAACCATATAGTTTTTCAATTCCTCATCAATCCGTGGAGACTTAACAGTTCTAACAGTCAGTTTTTTTAACATGTGCATGTTTATCAATAATTGGAAGAAGCAATTTCATAAATTCATCAAGTGCAGCATCTAGATGCTCCTTATTAATCACATCAGGCCAACAAATATTTGTAATATTATCCACATAAATGCAACAGCAAAATATTTTGTTTGGTCTCTTAAACATACCACCATATTGCTAACACCTATCTGACCATTTCGGGTTCATCGAGCGGCCATTTTGGATTGAGCGGTTGTGGTTGCCAAGGCTCAGTCTTTAATACAGCCCAGCAGCTGCCTTCCCCACAGTGCCCCTACTCAGTGCCCCAGTCATGAATTTACAGCAGGTACAACCAACTGGGGGTGGGGGGGTTGTACCCGCTGTACAGTAACAGTAGGATCTTGATCACCCTGTGGCAAGAGAACTTTCCTGTAACGCATGAAATGTGAATCTTGTAGTCTATTTGAGGTTTGAAAAGGCTTTACAGTTTGAAATTTCAAGTCGAAATTATAAACTTAAGAAGACTTTTTAAGCCTCAAATAGAATACAAGTATTACATTTCTTGGATGGAAAGTTCTCCTGCAACAGGGTGATCAAGATCCTACTGTACATCTGTATAAGTTCAATTGCAGATATAACAACAGTCTAACTTGGCATTCTGATGGAATTAGTTGGAACACATTGAGCCAAGTTAAGCTGAACCAAGTTGTAAATATCAGAGTCAGCACTGTTTGGCATGGTAGTGTGAAAATGGTAAGCAGCCACTGTCCTAGGACCCCTCCCTCCATCTCTCCCTCCCTCCATCCCTTCCTCCCTACATCCTTCCATCCTTCTCCTTCACTACTGGAGGAATCCACAGCTGTTGGGGACATTCTGTCCCCCTGCTTGCTAGCAGCTGGAGAATCCATCCCCTTCCTTACTGTGTGTGTGTGTGTGTGTGTGTGTGTGTGTGTGTGTGTGTGTGTGTGTGTGTGTGTGTGTGTGTGTGTGTGTGTGTGCGTGTGCGTGTGCGTGTGCGTGTGTGTGTGTGTGTGTGTGTGCGTGTGCGTGAGCGTGTGCGTGTGCGTGTGTGTGTGTGTGTGTGTGTGTGTGTGTGTGAAAAAGTGTGTGGGTGTGTGTGTCTAAGTACGCCTATGTATGCCTGTGTGTGTCAGTCGAGTGTGTTCCTGAATGTCTGTGTGTGTGCCAGTGTATTAATAGTGCACATTTGTCTCTTTACGGCACACAGCACGTCTTTGTGTGGGTTGAAGTAGTATACGTAGGTAACTAGGCGTGCCAGTTTATTTATAGTGTCACCTGTTGGGTAACACTTGTGTCACTGTGAATATTCCTGCAAAGCACGTGTGTGCATGTGTTCAAGTGTATGTGTGTGTGTGTATATACTGTTTATATATATATTTATAGCATCCCCCCGCTTGCCACACATTTGTCTCTTTGTGAGTGTATGGCGTGTTTGTGTGTGCATGTGTGGTATATATGCATGTCAATGTATTAATAGGCTCATGAATTGCATGCACACACTCGTGTCCTTGTGTGTGTATGTGTATGGTGTGTGTGTGTGTGTGTGTGTGTGTGTGTGTGTGTGTGTGTGTGTGTGTGTGTGTGTGTGTGTGTGTGTGTGTGTGTGTGTGTGTGTGTGTGTGTGTGTGTGTGTGTGTGTGTAGCGTGTGTGAGCGTGTGTGTGTGTGTGTGTGTGTGTGTGTGTGTGTGTGTGTGTGTGTGTGTGTGTGTGTGTGTGTGTGTGTGTGTGTGTGTGTGTGTGTGTGTGTGTGTGTGTGTGTGTGTGCGTGTCAATATGTTCAGCCTCGTATGGAGTCCTATGGAGGGTGTGTGGAAGAGAATTTTTACTTACGCAAACCATGCGATTGACATTGCTCTTCCATGCAATGTAATGCATACAAAGCAGCATAGAGTGGATGCAACTTTATGCTGCTTTGTATGCATTAGATTGCATGGACATATTATGCTGTACTAACATACCCAGCTAACAAATCTAAGTAAAGAGAACATTTTTGTAATGTCGCCCGTAACGTTCCCCAGATGTTTGAGTGTCCAGTTTTCCGTTAGTTTTTTAAAATGTATTTTATTTTACCTTTATTTAACTAGGCAAGTCAGTTAAGAACAAATTCTTATTTTCAATGACGGCCTAGGAACAGTGGGTTAACTGCCTGTTCAGGGGCAGGACGACAGATTCTAGTTAGGGGAACATTCTATAAGGGTTGGGCGGTATACCGTATATACCGTATCCCGGGGTATTTCGAAATACCCTCGATATGATTTTCCAACAATGTCAATACCGTTGTTTTATTACATTTGAATATTTGTACTTTTTATATAAATACCTGCAGTCAACTTGTGCACTATGCAACAGATAAAACAGATCATGTTCACCATTTCGCCTGTTTGATACTTTTTCCTTTTAAAGCTTTATAGTACTAGTTTTCAGAAACCGAACAGATGAATGATCATGCAACGTTCTCCTGAAACGTGCCTAGAACATTAATATATTATATTCTGAAACTGTCATGTTTG
>NW_025748119.1:0-40135 GCF_021184085.1 Oncorhynchus gorbuscha | reverse complement strand
GAGAGAGTGGGATGGAGAGAGAGAGAGTGGGATGGAGAGAGAGAGAGATGGGATGGAGAGAGAGAGAGAGAGAGAGAGAGAGAGAGAGAGAGAGAGAGAGAGAGAGAGAGAGAGAGTGGGATGGAGAGAGAGAGAGTGGGATGGAGAGAGAGAGTGGGATGGAGAGAGAGAGAGTGGGATGGAGAGAGAGAGTGGGATGGAGAGAGAGAGAGAGAGGGAGAGAGAGTGGGAGAGAGAGAGAGAGAGAGAGAGAGGGGAGAGAGAGAGAGAGGGAGAGAGAGAGAGAGAGAGAGAGAGAGTGGGAGAGAGAGAGTGGGAGAGAGAGAGAGAGAGACTGAACACCAATCAACGGTAATGAAGCGTGCCATCATAAACATGGACCTGATGACCTTTGTGATCAACAACTCTCTCAGCCAATCACATCTCTGACACACACTCACCTGCTGACCAATGAAATACCCTGGTTAATTAAGAGCTGGGAGTTCCACATGTGTGAGCAAGTTATTTTCAGTCCTACAGGAAGCAGATGTTTAGTCTTTTATGGGGTCTTTACTGCAGGTTCAGAGAGATGTGTGTGTGTGTGTGTGCTCCCTGTCAGCAGTATCTGATTAGTGAGTTGTTACATCTTAGTTTTGAGTTAGTCATAATGTGTTGCCTATATTACACAAGCAGTCTGGGGGGGAGGAGAGGAGAGGAAAATGGGAGGAGAGGAGGGGCCGCCCTGATTCCAGTCTCAGGCTGATAACCTCCCTATGTTGATGCATTTAATCACACACAGACAGTGGAGGTCGGTACCGTTAAAGATGAGGGAGGATTTATTTTTAATGAGCCTGGCCTTATTTCTATTATATCATATTGGATGACTGTCATTCATATTCCATCTAACAGTGATAGGTTTAGGCTACTACATAATACTTCCATCCATCACGAGGTTGCTCCAGCCTGGCCTATGAATGGACGTTTACGGAGGTCGAGAGGGTTGAGTAATCAAGGTGACAGACAGTGAAACATTAAACTAGGCCTTGCACACTCTGGCCTGCATCTAGTTGATCTGTCATCATTAGTCCAACAGTTGCACATGATAGTTTCTACTGGACAAATTCAGGTATGTTTATCCTCGTTTCATTTAGTTTGCTTGCGTTTAAGGAACGTTTTTCAACAGAATCGGCGCAATGAATACACTCCTGATCACACGCAAACACAGTTCACTGTCATAGCAGACACATACAAACAGCATGACCACTGTCATAGCAGACACATACAAACAGCATGACCACTGTCATAGCAGACACACACAAACAGCATGACCACTGTCATAGCAGACACATACAAACAGCATGACCACTGTCATAGCATGACCACTGTCATAGCAGACACATACAAACAGCATGACCACTGTCATAGCAGACACATACAAACAGCATGACCACTGTCATAGCAGACACATACAAACAGCATGATCACTGTCATAGCAGACACATACTAACAGCCCGTTGTGTATATATAATTCCTTCTCGCATCTATCTACTGTTCTAATCCTCTCACCTTTTCCCTTGGCTTGTGGACTTCAGTGCACAACACATCAGCTGTCTGTGACCGGGGGAAATAAACATTCCAAACCTTCATATCATGACTGCTAATCGCACACAGCCACATTGTTGTCATGTCATAGTCAACATAGCTACTCGAACTAACTACAATCATGCAGTACAGTGTACAGTCAGCAGCAAGCAGTTTAGCAGTTACACAGTCAGCCCCAGTGGCAATAAATTAATTAAACCAAAAGCTTACCTTGACTCGAAAGAGCTCTAGTGTTGGATAGCCAGCGAGCTAACAAAGCATCCCTCTCTGTTTTAGCCGGGTGTTTCAGTAGGCTAAACAAGCTAAGAAAGTGAAAAAAGATATACTAATTAATTTAGTAGCCTCAACAGCACTCTGTAGGGTAGCACCATGTTGTTGCCGGAAGACAGCTAGCTTCCGTCCGACTCTGGGTATATTGACTTCAATACAAAACCTAGGAGGCTCATGGTTTTCACCCCTTCCATAGACTTACACAACAATTATGACAATTTCCGGAGGATGTCCTCCAACCTATCAGAGCTCTTGTAGTGTGAACTGACATTTGTCCACTCAATTAAAGGATCAGAGAATGGCTCGAGTACCGAAAGGATAAGCTACAGCTACCTAGCACTGCAGTGCACAACATGAGGTGAGTAGTTGGCTCAGAGACAGAAAGACAATAGTTGAAAGGTTTTGAACAAATTAATTTCTTCCACAATGAAATAGAAGCGAGAGGGTGAGATAGACCTTCATTGCAAAACTGTATTTTATTTAATAGTTTTATCAAAAAAGGTGACTTTTTAATGACTACTATAATGAAATTCACTGAGGAGGATGGGCCTCCTCTGCACACGGACCTGCTACACACACATTCTGCCTCCCAGGGTTAAATGTGTTATAAATGAAGAGGAGGAGACACCTCATGCTATGAGTGAGGTCAGAGGAAAGGAGTTGAATCTTTCCTCCAGACAAAGGCTGCTCTGTTCTATCACTAGCTAACTTTATTACCATGAACATGATCAAACCGACCGAAATCAAACCTCACTAGTCATATAACCCATATTAACCTACCTAGACTACTAGTCATAGAACCCATATTAACCTACCTAGACTACTAGTCATAGAACCCATATTAACCTACCTAGACTACTAGTCATATAACCCATATTAACCTACCTAGACTACTAGTCATATAACCCATATTAACCTACCTAGACTACTAGTCATATAACCCATATTAACCTACCTAGACTACTAGTCATATAACCCATATAACCCTACCTAGACTACTAGTCATAGAACCCATATTAACCTACCTAGACTACTAGTCATAGAACCCATATTAACCTACCTAGACTACTAGTCATAGAACCCATATTAACCTACCTAGACTACTAGTCATAGAACCCATATTAACCTACCTAGACTACTAGTCATATAACCCATATTAACCTACCTAGACTACTAGTCATATAACCCATATTAACCTACCTAGACTACTAGTCATATAACCCATATAACCCTACCTAGACTACTAGTCATAGAACCCATATTAACCTACCTAGACTACTAGTCATAGAACCCATATTAACCTACCTAGACTACTAGTCATAGAACCCATATTAACCTACCTAGACTACTAGTCATAGAACCCATATTAACCTACCTAGACTACTAGTCATATAACCCTACCTAGACTACTAGTCATATAACCCATATTAACCTACCTAGACTACTAGTCATAGAACCCATATAACCCTACCTAGACTACTAGTCATATAACCCAAATTAACCTACCTAGACTACTAGTCATATAACCCATATTAACCTACCTAGACTACTAGTCATATAACCCATATTAACCTACCTAGACTACTAGTCATATAACCCTACCTAGACTACTAGTCATGTAACCCATATTAACCTACCTAGACTACTAGTCATATAACCCATATTAACCTACCTAGACTACTAGTCATAGAACCCATATTAACCTACCTAGACTACTAGTCATATAACCCATATTAACCTACCTAGACTACTAGTCATATAACCCATATTAACCTACCTAGACTACTAGTCATAGAACCCATATTAACCTACCTAGACCACTAGTCATATAACCCATATTAACCTACCTAGACTACTAGTCATATAACCCATATTAACCTACCTAGACTACTAGTCATAGAACCCATATTAACCTACCTAGACTACTAGTCATATAACCCATATTAACCTACCTAGACTACTAGTCATATAACCCATATTAACCTACCTAGACTACTAGTCATAGAACCCATATAACCCTACCTAGACTACTAGTCATAGAACCCATATTAACCTACCTAGACTACTAGTCATAGAACCCATATTAACCTACCTAGACTACTAGTCATAGAACCCATATAACCCTACCTAGACTACTAGTCATAGAAACCATATTAACCTACCTAGACTACTAGTCATAGAACCCATATAACCCTACCTAGACTACTAGTCATATAACCCATATTAACCTACCTAGACTACTAGTCATAGAACCCATATTAACCTACCTAGACTACTAGTCATAGAACCCTACCGAGGCTACTAGTCATATAACCCTACCTAGACTACTAGTCATAGAACCCTACCGAGGCTACTAGTCATATAACCCTACCTAGACTACTAGTCATATAACCCATATTAACCTACCTAGACTACTAGTCATATAACCCTACCTAGACTACTAGTCATATAACCCATATTAACCTACCTAGACTACTAGTCATATAACCCATATTAACCTACCTAGACTACTAGTCATATAACCCATATTAACCTACCTAGACTACTAGTCATATAACCCATATAACCCTACCTAGACTACTAGTCATAGAACCCATATTAACCTACCTAGACTACTAGTCATAGAACCCATATTAACCTACCTAGACTACTAGTCATAGAACCCATATTAACCTACCTACACTACTAGTCATAGAACCCATATTAACCTACCTAGACTACTAGTCATATAACCCTACCTAGACTACTAGTCATATAACCCATATTAACCTACCTAGACTACTAGTCATATAACCCATATTAACCTACCTAGACTACTAGTCATATAACCCATATTAACCTACCTAGACTACTAGTCATATAACCCATATTAACCTACCTAGACTACTAGTCATATAACCCTACCTAGACTACTAGTCATATAACCCATATTAACCTACCTAGACTACTAGTCATATAACCCATATTAACCTACCTAGACTACTAGTCATAGAACCCATATTAACCTACCTAGACTACTAGTCATATAACCCATATTAACCTACCTAGACTACTAGTCATATAACCCATATTAAACCTACCTAGTCATATAACCCATATTAACCTACTAGACTACTAGTCATATAACCCATATTAACCTACCTAGACTACTAGTCATATAACCCTACCTAGACTACTAGTCATAGAACCCTACCGAGGCTACTAGTCATATAACCCTACCTAGACTACTAGTCATATAACCCATATTAACCTACCTAGACTACTAGTCATATAACCCTACCTAGACTACTAGTCATATAACCCATATTAACCTACCTAGACTACTAGTCATATAACCCATATTAACCTACCTAGACTACTAGTCATATAACCCATATTAACCTACCTAGACTACTAGTCATAGAACCCATATTAACCTACCTAGACTACTAGTCATAGAACCCATATTAACCTACCTAGACTACTAGTCATATAACCCATATTAACCTACCTAGACTACTAGTCATATAACCCTACCTAGACTACTAGTCATATAACCCTACCTAGACTACTAGTCATATAACCCATATTAACCTACCTAGACTACTAGTCATAGAACCCATATTAACCTACCTAGACTACTAGTCATATAACCCATATAACCCTACCTAGACTACTAGTCATATAACCCATATTAACCTACCTAGACTACTAGTCATAGAACCCATATTAACCTACCTAGACTACTAGTCATAGAACCCATATTAACCTACCTAGACTACTAGTCATATAACCCATATTAATCTACCTAGACTACTAGTCATATAACCCTACCTAGACTACTAGTCATATAACCCAGCTAGACTACTAGTCATATAACCCATATTAACCTACCTAGACTACTAGTCATATAACCCTACCTAGACTACTAGTCATATAACCCATATTAACCTACCTAGACTACTAGTCATATAACCCTACCTAGACTACTAGTCATATAACCCATATTAACCTACCTAGACTACTAGTCATAGAACCCATATTAACCTACCTAGACTACTAGTCATATAACCCATATTAACCTACCTAGACTACTAGTCATATAACCCATATTAACCTACCTAGACTACTAGTCATATAACCCATATTAACCTACCTAGACTACTAGTCATATAACCCATATTAACCTACCTAGACTACTAGTCATATAACCCTACCTAGACTACTAGTCATAGAACCCTACCGAGGCTACTAGTCATATAACCCTACCTAGACTACTAGTCATATAACCCATATTAACCTACCTAGACTACTAGTCATATAACCCTACCTAGACTACTAGTCATATAACCCATATTAACCTACCTAGACTACTAGTCATATAACCCATATTAACCTACCTAGACTACTAGTCATATAACCCATATTAACCTACCTAGACTACTAGTCATAGAACCCATATTAACCTACCTAGACTACTAGTCATAGAACCCATATTAACCTACCTAGACTACTAGTCATATAACCCATATTAACCTACCTAGACTACTAGTCATATAACCCTACCTAGACTACTAGTCATATAACCCTACCTAGACTCCTAGTCATATAACCCATATTAACCTACCTAGACTACTAGTCATAGAACCCATATTAACCTACCTAGACTACTAGTCATATAACCCATATAACCCTACCTAGACTACTAGTCATATAACCCATATTAACCTACCTAGACTACTAGTCATAGAACCCATATTAACCTACCTAGACTACTAGTCATAGAACCCATATTAACCTACCTAGACTACTAGTCATATAACCCATATTAATCTACCTAGACTACTAGTCATATAACCCTACCTAGACTACTAGTCATATAACCCAGCTAGACTACTAGTCATATAACCCATATTAACCTACCTAGACTACTAGTCATATAACCCTACCTAGACTACTAGTCATATAACCCATATTAACCTACCTAGACTACTAGTCATATAACCCTACCTAGACTACTAGTCATATAACCCATATTAACCTACCTAGACTACTAGTCATATAACCCATATTAACCTACCTAGACTACTAGTCATATAACCCTACCTAGACTACTAGTCATATAACCCATATTAACCTACCTAGACTACTAGTCATATAACCCATATTAATCTACCTAGACTACTAGTCATAGAACCCATATTAACCTGCCTAGACTACTAGTCATATAACCCATATAATCCTACCTAGACTACTAGTCATAGAACCCTACCTAGACCACTAGTCATATAACCCATATTAACCTACCTAGACCACTAGTCATATAACCCTACCTAGACCACTAGTCATATAACCCATATTAACCTACCTAGACTACTAGTCATATAATCCATATTAACCTACCTAGACTACTAGTCATAGAACCCATATTAACCTACCTAGACTACTAGTCATATAACCCATATAACCCTACCTAGACTACTAGTCATAGAACCCTACCGAGGCTACTAGTCATATAACCCATATTAACCTACCTAGACTACTAGTCATAGAACCCATATTAACCTACCTAGACGACTAGTCATATAACCCATATTAACCTACCTAGACCACTAGTCATATAACCCTACCTAGACCACTAGTCATATAACCCATATTAACCTACCTAGACTACTAGTCATAGAACCCATATTAACCTACCTAGACTACTATTCATAGAACCCATATTAACCTACCTAGACTACTAGTCATAGAACCCATATTAACCTACCTAGACCACTAGTCATATAACCCATATTAACCTACCTAGACCACTAGTCATATAACCCTACCTAGACCACTAGTCATATAACCCATATTAACCTACCTAGACTACTAGTCATATAACCCATATTAACCTACCTAGACTACTAGTCATATAACCCATATTAACCTACCTAGACTACTAGTCATAGAACCCTACCGAGGCTACTAGTCATATAACCCTACCTAGACAACTAGTCATATAACCCTACCTAGACTACTAGTCATATAACCCATATTAACCTACCTAGACTACTAGTCATATAACCCATATTAACCTACCTAGACTACTAGTCATATAACCCATATTAACCTACCTAGACTACTAGTCATATAACCCTACCTAGACTACTAGTCATTTAACCCATATGAACCTACCTAGACTACTAGTCATATAACCCATATTAACCTACCTAGACTACTAGTCATATAACCCATATTACCCTACCTAGAATACTAGTCATATAACCCATATTAACCTACCTAGACTACTAGTCATATAACCCTACCTAGACTACTAGTCATATAACCCATATTAACCTACCTAGACTACTAGTCATATAACCCATATTAACCTACCTAGACTACTAGTCATATAACCCATATTAACCTACCTAGACTACTAGTCATATAACCCATATTAACCTACCTAGACTACTAGTCATAGAACCCTACCGAGGCTACTAGTCATATAACCCTACCTAGACAACTAGTCATATAACCCTACCTAGACTACTAGTCATATAACCCATATAACCCTACCTAGACTACTAGTCATATAACCCATATAACCATACCTAGACTACTAGTCATATAACCCTACCTAGACTACTAGTCATATAACCCATATAACCCTACCTAGACTACTAGTCATATAACCCATATAACGCTACCTAGACTACTAGTCATATAACCCTACCTAGACTACTAGTCATATAACCCATATTAACCTACCTAGACTACTAGTCATATAACCCGTATAACCCTACCTAGACTACTAGTCATATAACCCATATAACCCTACCTAGACTACTAGTCATATAACCCTACCTAGACTACTAGTCATATAACCCATATAACCCTACCTAGACTACTAGTCATATAACCCATATTAACCTACCTAGACTACTAGTCATATAACCCATATAACCCTACCTAGACTACTAGTCATATAACCCATATTAACCTACCTAGACTACTAGTCATATAACCCATATTAACCTACCTAGACTACTAGTCATATAACCCTACCTAGACTACTAGTCCTATAACCCATATAACCCTACCTAGACTACTAGTCATATAACCCTACCTAGACTACTAGTCATATAACCCATATAACCCTACCTAGACTACTAGTCCTATAACCCATATAACCCTACCTAGACTACTAGTCCTATAACCCATATAACCCTACCTAGACTACTAGTCATATAACCCTACCTGAACACCATTATCTGATCTATTACCAGACTAGTCCGAATTACAACCCGAGAGGAAAACAACTTACTGTGCTTTTCCAATCATTATCAGCATATGGGTTTAACTGTAGGAATGAAACGATGACAGCTGCTTTGATGCAGGCCCTGTGCAGAACCAACTGCCAGCGCAGTGTGTTTTTTTTACGCCTTAATCTCATAAATACAGAAATATGCTTTTGAAACGCATAACGGAATACAAACAATAAAAACACATGATTTACTGGGCCTGGAAAGAAGGAAGGCAATAGATTTCTTGGACAATAAAAACACATGATTTACTGGTGTCACGACTTCCGCCGAGGTTGGCTCTCCTGCCCGTTCAGGCTGTGCTCGGCGGTCGTCGTCACCGTCCTATTAGCCACTACCGATCCCTTTTCGGTTATCTGTTGGTTTTGTCTGATTGTTTTCACCTGTGTGTTAGTTAATTAGTATCTGTATATAATGTAGGTTGTCCCGCCCTTGTTTTGTGCGGAATTGTTTGTTTTTGACATTTCGTTTCGGCTGTCGGTGTTTTTGTGTTTTATTTCTCCGGTTTGTCTGGTTATTTCCTGTTTTGGATATTTTCACCCTGTTTGTATTTTTGGGTTGTCCGTGTTTATTGTTGTTCACCGGAGAATAAACCTTTATTCATTATTTGCTCTCTGCGCCTGATTCCACCCACCTTGACTAGTCGTTACAACTGGGCCTGGACAGAAGGAAGGCAAGAGATTTCTTGGACAATAAAAACACATGATTTACTGGAAAGAAGGAAGGCAAGAGATTTCTTGGACAATAAAAACACATCATTTACTGGAAAGAAGGAAGGAAAGAGATTTCTTGGACAATAAAAACACATGATTTACTGGGCCTGGAAAGAAGGAAGGCAAGAGATTTATTGGACAATAAAAACACATCATTTACTGGAAAGAAGGAAGGAAAGAGATTTCTTGGACAATACAAACACATGATTTACTGGGCCTGGAAAGAAGGAAGGCAATAGATTTATTGGACAATAAAAACACATCATTTACTGGAAAGAAGGAAGGAAAGAGATTTCTTGGACAATAAAAACACATGATTTACTGGGCCTGGAAAGAAGGAAGGCAATAGATTTATTGGACAATAAAAACACATCATTTACTGGAAAGAAGGAAGGAAAGAGATTTCTTGGACAATACAAACACATGATTTACTGGAAAGAAGGAAGGCAAGAGATTTCTTGGACAATAAAAACACATCATTTACTGGAAAGAAGGAAGGAAAGAGATTTCTTGGACAATACAAACACATCATTTACTGGGCCTGGAAAGAAGGAAGGCAATAGATTTATTGGACAATACAAACACATGATTTACTGGGCCTGGAAAGAAGGAAGGCAAGAGATTTCTTGGACAATAAAAACACATCATTTACTGGGCCTGGAAAGAAGGAAGGCAATAGATTTATTGGACAATACAAACACATGATTTACTGGGCCTGGAAAGAAGGAAGGCAATAGATTTATTGGACAATACAAACACATGATTTACTGGGCCTGGAAAGAAGGAAGGCAAGAGATTTCTTGGACAATAAAAACACATGATTTACTGGGCCTGGAAAGAAGGAAGGCAATATATTTTTTGGACAATAAAAACAGATGATTTACTGGAAAGAAGGAAGGCAAGAGATTTCTTGGACAATAAAAACACATCATTTACTGGGCCTGGAAAGAAGGAAGGCAATAGATTTATTGGACAATACAAACACATGATTTACTGGGCCTGGAAAGAAGGAAGGCAAGAGATTTCTTGGACAATAAAAACACATGATTTACTGGGCCTGGAAAGAAGGAAGGCAATATATTTTTTGGACAATAAAAACAGATGATTTACTGGAAAGAAGGAAGGCAAGAGATTTCTTGGACAATAAAAACACATCATTTACTGGGCCTGGAAAGAAGGAAGGCAATAGATTTATTGGACAATACAAACACATGATTTACTGGGCCTGGAAAGAAGGAAGGCAAGAGATTTCTTGGACAATAAAAACACATGATTTACTGGGCCTGGAAAGAAGGAAGGCAATATATTTTTTGGACAATAAAAACAGATGATTTACTGGAAAGAAGGAAGGCAAGAGATTTCTTGGACAATAAAAACACATCATTTACTGGGCCTGGAAAGAAGGAAGGCAATAGATTTATTGGACAATACAAACACATGATTTACTGGGCCTGGAAAGAAGGAAGGCAAGAGATTTCTTGGACAATAAAAACACATGATTTACTGGGCCTGGAAAGAAGGAAGGCAATATATTTTTGGACAATAAAAACAGATGATTTACTGGAAAGAAGGAAGGCAAGAGATTTCTTGGACAATAAAAACACATCATTTACTGGGCCTGGAAAGAAGGAAGGCAATAGATTTATTGGACAATACAAACACATGATTTACTGGGCCTGGAAAGAAGGAAGGCAAGAGATTTCTTGGACAATACAAACACATGATTTACTGGGCCTGGAAAGAAGGAAGGCAAGAGATTTCTTGGACAATAAAAACACATCATTTACTGGGCCTGGAAAGAAGGAAGGCAATAGATTTATTGGACAATACAAACACATGATTTACTGGGCCTGGAAAGAAGGAAGGCAAGAGATTTCTTGGACAATAAAAACACATGATTTACTGGGCCTGGAAAGAAGGAAGGCAATATATTTTTTGGACAATAAAAACAGATGATTTACTGGAAAGAAGGAAGGCAAGAGATTTCTTGGACAATAAAAACACATCATTTACTGGGCCTGGAAAGAAGGAAGGCAATAGATTTATTGGACAATACAAACACATGATTTACTGGGCCTGGAAAGAAGGAAGGCAAGAGATTTCTTGGACAATAAAAACACATGATTTACTGGGCCTGGAAAGAAGGAAGGCAATATATTTTTTGGACAATAAAAACAGATGATTTACTGGAAAGAAGGAAGGCAAGAGATTTCTTGGACAATAAAAACACATGATTTACTGGAAAGAAGGAAGGCAAGAGATTTCTTGGACAATAAAAACACATGATTTACTGGAAAGAAGGAAGGCAAGAGATTTCTTGGACAATAAAAACACATGATTTACTGGGCCAGGAAAGAAGGAAGGCAAGAGATTTCTTGGACAATAAAAACACATGATTTACTGGAAAGAAGGAAGGCAAGAGATTTCTTGGACAATAAAAACACATGATTTACTGGGCCTGGAAAGAAGGAAGGCAAGAGATTTCTTGGACAATAAAAACACATGATTTACTGGAAAGAAGGAAGGCAAGAGATTTCTTGGACAATAAAAACACATGATTTACTGGGCCAGGAAAGAAGGAAGGCAAGAGATTTCTTGGACAATAAAAACACATGATTTACTGGAAAGAAGGAAGGCAAGAGATTTCTTGGACAATAAAAACACATGATTTACTGGGCCTGGAAAGAAGGAAGGCAAGAGATTTCTTGGACAATAAAAACACATGATTTACTGGAAAGAAGGAAGGCAAGATATTTCTTGGACAATAAAAACACATGATTTACTGGAAAGAAGGAAGGAAAGAGATTTCTTGGACAATAAAAACACATGATTTACTGGGCCTGGAAAGAAGGAAGGCAAGATATTTCTTGGACAATAAAAACACATGATTTACTGGAAAGAAGGAAGGCAAGATATTTCTTGGACAATAAAAACACATGATTTACTGGAAAGAAGGAAGGAAAGAGATTTCTTGGACAATAAAAACACATGATTTACTGGGCCTGGAAAGAAGGAAGGCAAGAGATTTCTTGGACAATAAAAACACATGATTTACTGGAAAGAAGGAAGGCAAGAGATTTCTTGGACAATAAAAACACATGATTTACTGGAAAGAAGGAAGGCAAGAGATTTCTTGGACAATAAAAACACATGATTTACTGGAAAGAAGGAAGGCAAGAGATTTCTTGGACAATAAAAACACATGATTTACTGGAAAGAAGGAAGGCAAGAGATTTCTTGGACAATAAAAACACATGATTTACTGGAAAGAAGGAAGGAAAGAGATTTCTTGGACAATAAAAACACATGATTTACTGGGCCTGGAAAGAAGGAAGGCAAGAGATTTCTTGGACAATAAAAACACATGATTTACTGGAAAGAAGGAAGGCAAGAGATTTCTTGGACAATAAAAACACATGATTTACTGGAAAGAAGGAAGGCAAGAGATTTCTTGGACAATAAAAACACATGATTTACTGGAAAGAAGGAAGGCAAGAGATTTCTTGGACAATAAAAACATATGATTTACTGGAAAGAAGGAAGGCAAGAGATTTCTTGGACAATAAAAACACATGATTTACTGGAAAGAAGGAAGGCAAGAGATTTCTTGGACAATAAAAACATATGATTTACTGGGCCTGGAAGGAAGGAAGGCAATGTAACGATGTTCGTCTGTTGTATGAAGAGAGTCAGACCGAAATGCAGCGTGTAGGTTACTCATGACTTTAATGAAAATAATCGCGGTACATGAAAATACTGTATATGAAAACAACAAACGAAACGGGAAACCTATTACAGCCTATCTGATGACTACAACACTAAGACAGGAACAAACACCCACAAAATACAACGCGAAAGTCAGGCTGTCTAAATACGGTTCTCAATCAGATACAACGACAAGCACCTGACTCTGATTGAGAATCGCTCCAGGCAGCCAAGCCTAACTAGACACACCCCTAATCATACACAATCCCAATTACTACAAACCCCAATACGAAACACAACATATAAACCCATGTTACACCCTGGCTTACCCAAACATATACCAAAAACACAAAATATAATGACCAAGGCGTGACAGGCAAGAGATTTCTTGGACAATAAAAACACATGATTTACTGGGCCTGGAAAGAAGGAAGGCAAGAGATTTATTGGACAATAAAAACACATCATTTACTGGAAAGAAGGAAGGAAAGAGATTTCTTGGACAATACAAACACATGATTTACTGGAAAGAAGGAAGGCAAGAGATTTCTTGGACAATAAAAACACATCATTTACTGGAAAGAAGGAAGGAAAGAGATTTCTTGGACAATACAAACACATCATTTACTGGGCCTGGAAAGAAGGAAGGCAATAGATTTATTGGACAATACAAACACATGATTTACTGGGCCTGGAAAGAAGGAAGGCAAGAGATTTCTTGGACAATAAAAACACATCATTTACTGGGCCTGGAAAGAAGGAAGGCAATAGATTTATTGGACAATACAAACACATGATTTACTGGGCCTGGAAAGAAGGAAGGCAATAGATTTATTGGACAATACAAACACATGATTTACTGGGCCTGGAAAGAAGGAAGGCAAGAGATTTCTTGGACAATAAAAACACATGATTTACTGGGCCTGGAAAGAAGGAAGGCAATATATTTTTTGGACAATAAAAACAGATGATTTACTGGAAAGAAGGAAGGCAAGAGATTTCTTGGACAATAAAAACACATCATTTACTGGGCCTGGAAAGAAGGAAGGCAATAGATTTATTGGACAATACAAACACATGATTTACTGGGCCTGGAAAGAAGGAAGGCAAGAGATTTCTTGGACAATAAAAACACATGATTTACTGGGCCTGGAAAGAAGGAAGGCAATATATTTTTTGGACAATAAAAACAGATGATTTACTGGAAAGAAGGAAGGCAAGAGATTTCTTGGACAATAAAAACACATGATTTACTGGAAAGAAGGAAGGCAAGAGATTTCTTGGACAATAAAAACACATGATTTACTGGAAAGAAGGAAGGCAAGAGATTTCTTGGACAATAAAAACACATGATTTACTGGGCCAGGAAAGAAGGAAGGCAAGAGATTTCTTGGACAATAAAAACACATGATTTACTGGAAAGAAGGAAGGCAAGAGATTTCTTGGACAATAAAAACACATGATTTACTGGGCCTGGAAAGAAGGAAGGCAAGAGATTTCTTGGACAATAAAAACACATGATTTACTGGAAAGAAGGAAGGCAAGATATTTCTTGGACAATAAAAACACATGATTTACTGGAAAGAAGGAAGGAAAGAGATTTCTTGGACAATAAAAACACATGATTTACTGGGCCTGGAAAGAAGGAAGGCAAGATATTTCTTGGACAATAAAAACACATGATTTACTGGAAAGAAGGAAGGCAAGATATTTCTTGGACAATAAAAACACATGATTTACTGGAAAGAAGGAAGGAAAGAGATTTCTTGGACAATAAAAACACATGATTTACTGGGCCTGGAAAGAAGGAAGGCAAGAGATTTCTTGGACAATAAAAACACATGATTTACTGGAAAGAAGGAAGGCAAGAGATTTCTTGGACAATAAAAACACATGATTTACTGGAAAGAAGGAAGGCAAGAGATTTCTTGGACAATAAAAACACATGATTTACTGGAAAGAAGGAAGGCAAGAGATTTCTTGGACAATAAAAACACATGATTTACTGGAAAGAAGGAAGGCAAGAGATTTCTTGGACAATAAAAACACATGATTTACTGGAAAGAAGGAAGGAAAGAGATTTCTTGGACAATAAAAACACATGATTTACTGGGCCTGGAAAGAAGGAAGGCAAGAGATTTCTTGGACAATAAAAACACATGATTTACTGGAAAGAAGGAAGGCAAGAGATTTCTTGGACAATAAAAACACATGATTTACTGGAAAGAAGGAAGGAAAGAGATTTCTTGGACAATAAAAACACATGATTTACTGGAAAGAAGGAAGGCAAGAGATTTCTTGGACAATAAAAACATATGATTTACTGGAAAGAAGGAAGGCAAGAGATTTCTTGGACAATAAAAACACATGATTTACTGGAAAGAAGGAAGGCAAGAGATTTCTTGGACAATAAAAACATATGATTTACTGGGCCTGGAAGGAAGGAAGGCAATGTAACGATGTTCGTCTGTTGTATGAAGAGAGTCAGACCGAAATGCAGCGTGTAGGTTACTCATGACTTTAATGAAAATAATCGCGGTACATGAAAATACTGTATATGAAAACAACAAACGAAACGGGAAACCTATTACAGCCTATCTGATGACTACAACACTAAGACAGGAACAAACACCCACAAAATACAACGCGAAAGTCAGGCTGTCTAAATACGGTTCTCAATCAGATACAACGACAAGCACCTGACTCTGATTGAGAATCGCTCCAGGCAGCCAAGCCTAACTAGACACACCCCTAATCATACACAATCCCAATTACTACAAACCCCAATACGAAACACAACATATAAACCCATGTTACACCCTGGCTTACCCAAACATATACCAAAAACACAAAATATAATGACCAAGGCGTGACAGGCAAGAGATTTCTTGGACAATAAAAACACATGATTTACTGGGCCTGGAAAGAAGGAAGGCAAGAGATTTATTGGACAATAAAAACACATGATTTACTGGAAAGAAGGAAGGCTAGAGATTTATTGGACAATAAAAACACATGATTTACTGGAAAGAAGGAAGGCTAGAGATTTCCTGGACAATAAAACACATGATTTACTGGAAAGAAGGAAGGCAAGAGATTTCTTGGACAATAAAAACACATGATTTACTGGAAAGAAGGAAGGCAAGAGATTTCTTGGACAATAAAAACACATGATTTACTGGAAAGAAGGAAGGCAAGAGATTTATTGGACAATAAAAACACATGATTTACTGGAAAGAAGGAAGGCAAGAGATTTCTTGGACAATAAAAAAAATAAAACGCAATGTTCTGATTGTGGTTTAGACAGAGAGCAAGATCAGCATCCAATACTGAGAACTATTTCCTCATGAGAGAGAGAGAGAGAGAGAGAGAGACAAGGTATTTAGAGAGAGACGAGGGATTTAGAGAGAGAGCGAGACGGACAGAGAGACGGACAGAGGGAGAGAGACGGACAAAGGGAGAGAGAGAGAGGGAAAGAGAGGAGGGATTTAGAGAGAGAGAGAGAGACGGACAGAGATACGGACAGAGGGAGAGAGACGGACAGAGGGAGAGAGACGGACAGAGGGAGGGAGAGAGATGGACAGAGAGAGGGAGAGAGACGTACAGAGGGAGGGAGAGAGACGGACAGAGGGAGGGAGAGAGACGGACAGAGGGAGGGAGAGAGACGTACAGAGAGAGGGAGAGAGACGTACAGAGAGAGGGAGAGAGACGTACAGAGAGAGGGAGAGAGACGGACAGAGAGAGGGAGAGAGACGTACAGAGAGAGGGAGAGAGATGGACAGAGAGAGGGAGAGAGACGTACAGAGAGAGGGAGAGAGATGGACAGATAGAGGGAGAGAGATGTACAGAGGGAGGGAGAGAGACGGACAGAGAGAGGGAGAGAGAGAGATGGACAGAGGGAGAGAGCCGGACAGAGGGAGGGAGAGAGCCGGACAGAGGGAGGGAGAGAGACGGACAGAGGGAGGGAGAGAGACGGACAGAGGGAGAGAGAGAGACGGACAGAAGGAGAGAGAGAGACGGACAGAGGGAGAGAGAGAGACGGACAGAGGGAGGGAGAGAGACAGACAGAGGGAGAGAGCCGGACAGAGGGAGGGAGAGAGACGGACAGAGAGAGGGAGAGAGACATAGAGAGAGAGGGAGAGAGATGGACAGAGAGAGGGAGAGAGACGGACAGAGGGAGGGAGAGAGATGGACAGAGGGAGGGAGAGAGACGTACAGAGAGAGGGAGAGAGATGGACAGAGAGAGGGAGAGAGACGGACAGAGGGAGGGAGAGAGATGGACAGAGGGAGGGAGAGAGACGTACAGAGAGAGGGAGAGAGATGGACAGACAGAGAGAGAGGATTCCATGACAAAAGAGCAACCAGTGGAACTGTTAAGCACTCGCTCTCTTTCATTCTTTCTTTTTCTCTTCAATCGGATGGCTCCCGTCCAGGCGCATAACCCACGCGGTTATGAAAACAGTGCAGCTCTCCGCATCTCTCTTGGCAGGAGCAGGATAAGAGCTAGAGTTTCAGAGCGCAGACTGGGAGACCGGAGAAACACGAGACAATAACAACAAATAGTCTCACAGTATTTTTAGGTGGTGATTATAAACTCGTTTCACAGTTTAATATTCGAGGGAAACTAAACAAACGGTGTTGTTTATTAAAGAAATGGACGTATTGGATAAAATCTCAGAAGTTCCCAAAAGGCCATGGTTGGAAAAGTTGGTAAAATGCTGAAAGCCACAATTAGATCATAATAAATCCGTAGAATGACAGCAGGCCGTTGTTCCTTTCGGACATGGGAGATGGAGGTTTAACCCCTTTATTTCATAGCAGAGACTATAGGCCTAGACGATCATAATAGGGTACTGCAAAATAACCCTGGAGTAGGTCTATCCTAATATAGACTGAATAACCCTGGAGTAGGTCTATCCTAATATAGACTGAATAACCCTGGAGTAGGTCTATCCTAATATAGACTGAATAACCCTGGAGTAGGTCTATCCTAATATAGACGGAATAACCCTGGAGTAGGTCTATCCTCATATAGACTGAATAACCCTGGAGTAGGTGTATCCTAATATAGACTGAATAACCCTGGAGTAGGTGTATCCTAATATAGACTGAATAACCCTGGAGTAGGTCTATCCTAATATAGACTGAATAACCCTGGAGTAGGTCTATCCTAATATAGACTGAATAACCCTGGAGTAGGTCTATCCTAATATAGACTGAATAACCCTGGAGTAGGTCTATCCTAATATAGACTGAATAACCCTGGAGTAGGTCTATCCTGATATAGACTGAATAACCCTGGAGTAGGTGTATCCTAATATAGACTGAATAACCCTGGAGTAGGTGTATCCTAATATAGACTGAATAACCCTGGAGTAGGTCTATCCTAATATAGACTGAATAACCCTGGAGTAGGTGTATCCTAATATAGACTGAATAACCCTGGAGTAGGTCTATCCTAATATAGACTGAATAATCCTAATATAGACTGGAGTAGGTCTATCCTAATATAGACTGAATAACCCTGGAGTAGGTCTAATATCCTAATATAGACTGAATAACCCTGGAGTAGGTCTATCCTAATATAGACTGAATAACCCTGGAGTAGGTCTATCCTAATATAGACTGAATAACCCTGGAGTAGGTCTATCCTAATATAGACTGAATAACCCTGGAGTAGGTCTATCCTAATATAGACTGAATAACCCTGGAGTAGGTCTATCCTAATATAGACTGAATAACCCTGGAGTAGGTCTATCCTAATATAGACTGAATAACCCTGGAGTAGGTCTATCCTAATATAGACTGAATAACCCTGGAGTAGGTCTATCCTAATATAGACTGAATAACCCTGGAGTAGGTCTATCCTAATATAGACTGAATAACCCTGGAGTAGGTCTATCCTAATATAGACTGAATAACCCTGGAGTAGGTCTATCCTAATATAGACTGAATAACCCTGGAGTAGGTCTATCCTAATATAGACTGAATAACCCTGGAGTAGGTCTATCCTAATATAGACTGAATAACCCTGGAGTAGGTCTATCCTAATATAGACTGAATAACCCTGGAGTAGGTCTATCCTAATATAGACTGAATAACCCTGGAGTAGGTCTATCCTAATATAGACTGAATAACCCTGGAGTAGGTCTATCCTAATATAGACTGAATAACCCTGGAGTAGGTCTATCCTAATATAGACTGAATAACCCTGGAGTAGGTCTATCCTAATATAGACTGAATAACCCTGGAGTAGGTCTATCCTAATATAGACTGAATAACCCTGGAGTAGGTCTATCCTAATATAGACTGAATAACCCTGGAGTAGGTCTATCCTAATATAGACTGAATAACCCTGGAGTAGGTCTATCCTAATATAGACTGAATAACCCTGGAGTAGGTCTATCCTAATATAGACTGAATAACCCTGGAGTAGGTCTATCCTAATATAGACTGAATAACCCTGGAGTAGGTCTATCCTAATATAGACTGAATAACCCTGGAGTAGGTCTATCCTAATATAGACTGAATAACCCTGGAGTAGGTCTATCCTAATATAGACTGAATAACCCTGGAGTAGGTCTATCCTAATATAGACTGAATAACCCTGGAGTAGGTCTATCCTAATATAGACTGAATAACCCTGGAGTAGGTCTATCCTAATATAGACTGAATAACCCTGGAAGGTCTATCCTAATATAGACTGAATAACCCTGGAGTAGGTCTATCCTAATATAGACTGAATAACCCTGGAGTAGGTCTATCCTAATATAGACTGAATAACCCTGGAGTAGGTCTATCCTAATATAGACTGAATAACCCTGGAGTAGGTCTATCCTAATATAGACTGAATAACCCTGGAGTAGGTCTATCCTAATATAGACTGAATAACCCTGGAGTAGGTCTATCCTAATATAGACTGAATAACCCTGGAGTAGGTCTATCCTAATATAGACTGAATAACCCTGGAGTAGGTCTATCCTAATATAGACTGAATAACCCTGGAGTAGGTCTATCCTAATATAGACTGAATAACCCTGGAGTAGGTCTATCCTAATATAGACTGAATAACCCTGGAGTAGGTCTATCCTAATATAGACTGAATAACCCTGGAGTAGGTCTGGAGTATCCTAATATAGACTGAATAACCCTGGAGTAGGTCTATCCTAATATAGACTGAATAACCCTGGAGTAGGTCTATCCTAATATAGACTGAATAACCCTGGAGTAGGTCTATCCTAATATAGACTGAATAACCCTGGAGTAGGTCTATCCTAATATAGACTGAATAACCCTGGAGTAGGTCTATCCTAATATAGACTGAATAACCCTGGAGTAGGTCTATCCTAATATAGACTGAATAACCCTGGAGTAGGTCTATCCTAATATAGACTGAATAACCCTGGAGTAGGTCTATCCTAATATAGACTGAATAACCCTGGAGTAGGTCTATCCTAATATAGACTGAATAACCCTGGAGTAGGTCTATCCTAATATAGACTGAATAACCCTGGAGTAGGTCTATCCTAATATAGACTGAATAACCCTGGAGTAGGTCTATCCTAATATAGACTGAATAACCCTGGAGTAGGTCTATCCTAATATAGACTGAATAACCCTGGAGTAGGTCTATCCTAATATAGACTGAATAACCCTGGAGTAGGTCTATCCTAATATAGACTGAATAACCCTGGAGTAGGTCTATCCTAATATAGACTGAATAACCCTGGAGTAGGTCTATCCTAATATAGACTGAATAACCCTGGAGTAGGTCTATCCTAATATAGACTGAATAACCCTGGAGTAGGTCTATCCTAATATAGACTGAATAACCCTGGAGTAGGTCTATCCTAATATAGACTGAATAACCCTGGAGTAGGTCTATCCTAATATAGACTGAATAACCCTGGAGTAGGTCTATCCTAATATAGACTGAATAACCCTGGAGTAGGTCTATCCTAATATAGACTGAATAACCCTGGAGTAGGTCTATCCTAATATAGACTGAATAACCCTGGAGTAGGTCTATCCTAATATAGACTGAATAACCCTGGAGTAGGTCTATCCTAATATAGACTGAATAACCCTGGAGTAGGTCTATCCTAATATAGACTGAATAACCCTGGAGTAGGTCTATCCTAATATAGACTGAATAACCCTGGAGTAGGTCTATCCTAATATAGACTGAATAACCCTGGAGTAGGTCTATCCTAATATAGACTGAATAACCCTGGAGTAGGTCTATCCTAATATAGACTGAATAACCCTGGAGTAGGTCTATCCTAATATAGACTGAATAACTATCCTGGAGTAGGTGTATCCTAATATAGACTGAATAACCCTGGAGTAGGTCTATCCTAATATAGACTGAATAACCCTGGAGTAGGTCTATCCTAATATAGACTGAATAACCCTGGAGTAGGTCTATCCTAATATAGACTGAATAACCCTGGAGTAGGTCTATCCTAATATAGACTGAATAACCCTGGAGTAGGTCTATCCTAATATAGACTGAATAACCCTGGAGTAGGTCTATCCTAATATAGACTGAATAACCCTGGAGTAGGTCTATCCTAATATAGACTGAATAACCCTGGAGAATAAGGTAGGTCTATCCTAATATAGACTGAATAACCCTGGAGTAGGTGTATCCTAATATAGACTGAATAATAACCTGGAGTAGGTCTATCCTAATATAGACTGAATAACCCTGGAGTAGGTCTATCCTAATATAGACTGAATAACCCTGGAGTAGGTCTATCCTAATATAGACTGAATAACCCTGGAGTAGGTCTATCCTAATATAGACTGAATAACCCTGGAGTAGGTCTATCCTAATATAGACTGAATAACCCTGGAGTAGGTCTATCCTAATATAGACTGAATAACCCTGGAGTAGGTCTATCCTAATATAGACTGAATAACCCTGGAGTAGGTCTATCCTAATATAGACTGAATAACCCTGGAGTAGGTCTATCCTAATATAGACTGAATAACCCTGGAGTAGGTCTATCCTAATATAGACTGAATAAGACTGAATAACTGGAGTAGGTCTATCCTAATATAGACTGAATAACCCTGGAGTAGGTCTATCCTAATATAGACTGAATAACCCTGGAGTAGGTCTATCCTAATATAGACTGAATAACCCTGGAGTAGGTGTATCCTAATATAGACTGAATAACCCTGGAGTAGGTCTATCCTAATATAGACTGAATAACCCTGGAGTAGGTCTATCCTAATATAGACTGAATAACCCTGGAGTAGGTCTATCCTAATATAGACTGAATAACCCTGGAGTAGGTCTATCCTAATATAGACTGAATAACCCTGGAGGTATATAGACTGAATCTGGAGTATCCTAATATAGACTGAATAACCCTGGAGTAGGTCTATCCTAATATAGACTGAATAACCCTGGAGTAGGTCTATCCTAATATAGACTGAATAACCCTGGAGTAGGTCTATCCTAATATAGACTGAATAACCCTGGAGTAGGTCTATCCTAATATAGACTGAATAACCCTGGAGTAGGTGTATCCTAATATAGACTGAATAACCCTGGAGTAGGTCTATCCTAATATAGACTGAATAACCCTGAGTAGGTCTATCCTAATATAGACTGAATAACCCTGGAGTAGGTCTATCCTAATATAGACTGAATAACCCTGGAGTAGGTCTATCCTAGACTGAATAGACTGAATAACCCTGGAGTAGGTCTATCCTAATATAGACTGAATAACCCTGGAGTAGGTATATCCTCATATAGACTGAATAACCCTGGAGTAGGTCTATCCTAATATAGACTGAATAACCCTGGAGTAGGTCTATCCTAATATAGACTGAATAACCCTGGAGTAGGTCTATCCTAATATAGACTGAATAACCCTGGAGTAGGTGTATCCTAATATAGACTGAATAACCCTGGAGTAGGTCTATCCTAATATAGACTGAATAACCCTGGAGTAGGTCTATCCTAATATAGACTGAATAACCCTGGAGTAGGTCTATCCTAATATAGACTGAATAACCCTGGAGTAGGTCTATCCTCATATAGACTGAATAACCCTGGAGTAGGTCTATCCTAATATAGACTGAATAACCCTGGAGTAGGTCTATCCTAATATAGACTGAATAACCCTGGAGTAGGTCTATCCTAATATAGACTGAATAACCCTGGAGTAGGTGTATCCTAATATAGACTGAATAACCCTGGAGTAGGTCTATCCTAATATAGACTGAATAACCCTGGAGTAGGTGTATCCTAATATAGACTGAATAACCCTGGAGTAGGTCTATCCTAATATAGACTGAATAACCCTGGAGTAGGTCTATCCTAATATAGACTGAATAACCCTGGAGTAGGTCTATCCTAATATAGACTGAATAACCCTGGAGTAGGTCTATCCTCATATAGACTGAATAACCCTGGAGTAGGTCTATCCTAATATAGACTGAATAACCCTGGAGTAGGTCTATCCTAATATAGACTGAATAACCCTGGAGTAGGTCTATCCTAATATAGACTGAATAACCCTGGAGTAGGTGTATCCTAATATAGACTGAATAACCCTGGAGTAGGTCTATCCTAATATAGACTGAATAACCCTGGAGTAGGTGTATCCTAATATAGACTGAATAACCCTGGAGTAGGTCTATCCTAATATAGACTGAATAACCCTGGAGTAGGTATATCCTAATATAGACTGAATAACCCTGGAGTAGGTCTATCCTAATATAGACTGAATAACCCTGGAGTAGGTCTATCCTAATATAGACTGAATAACCCTGGAGTAGGTCTATCCTAATATAGACTGAATAACCCTGGAGTAGGTCTATCCTAATATAGACTGAATAACCCTGGAGTAGGTCTATCCTCATATATACTGAATAACCCTGGAGTAGGTCTATCCTAATATAGACTGAATAACCCTGGAGTAGGTCTATCCTAATATAGACTGAATAACCCTGGAGTAGGTCTATCATAATATAGACTGAATAACCCTGGAGTAGGTCTATCCTAATATAGACTGAATAACCCTGGAGTAGGTATATCCTAATATAGACTGAATAACCCTGGAGTAGGTCTATCCTAATATAGACTGAATAACCCTGGAGTAGGTCTATCCTAATATAGACTGAATAACCCTGGAGTAGGTCTATCCTAATATAGACTGAATAACCCTGGAGTAGGTCTATCCTAATATAGACTGAATAACCCTGGAGTAGGTCTATCCTCATATAGACTGAATAACCCTGGAGTAGGTCTATCCTAATATAGACTGAATAACCCTGGAGTAGGTCTATCCTAATATAGACTGAATAACCCTGGAGTAGGTCTATCCTAATATAGACTGAATAACCCTGGAGTAGGTCTATCCTAATATAGACTGAATAACCCTGGAGTAGGTCTATCCTAATATAGACTGAATAACCCTGGAGTAGGTCTATCCTAATATAGACTGAATAACCCTGGACTAGGTCTATCCTACCTCATCTGCAAAGAAATGTCCATTTGATATGTTATGTGTTTCATAATAGTAGGCTACAAATAGTATTAGTTTAGGGAAATAACGGAGCTAAATGAAATACAACAGGCTAAATGAAATACCTAGGCTAAATGAAATAACTAGGCTAAATCAGGTAAATAGGCTAAATGAAATAACGAGGCTAAATTAGGTAACACGGCTAAATTAAATAACTAGGCTAAATTAAATAACTAGACTAAATGAAATAACAAGGTTAAATTAGGTAACAAGGCTAAATGAAATAACAAGGCTAAATTAATTAACAAGGCTAAATGAAATAACAAGGCTAAATTAATTAACAAGGCTAAATGAATGAACAAGGCTTAATGAAATAACAAGGCTAAATTAATTAACAAGGCTAAATGAATTAACAAGGCTAAATGAATGAACAAGGCTTAATGAAATAACAAGGCTAAATGAATGAACAAGGCTTAATGAAATAACAAGACTAAATGAATTAACAAGGCTAAATGAATTAACAAGGCTAAATGAAATAACAAGGCTAAATGAATTAACAAGGCTAAATGAAATAACAAGGCTAAATGAATTAACAAGGCTTAATGAAATAACAAGGCTTAATGAAATAACAAGGCTAAATTAATTAACAAGGCTAAATGAATTAACAAGGCTAAATGAAATATATGGACTGAATTAAATCATTGTAAGAAATATATATATTATTTAAATTGCAGTATTTATTTTAAGTGGCACATATGTAACTAATTTGATCAACAGCATAACTAACATATGAATAAATATACATAAATATAGAGGCAAATACAGGTAAATAACGAGGCTAAATTAGGTAACAAGGCTAAATTAAATAACTAGGCTAAATTAAATAACTAGACTAAATGAAATAACAAGGTTAAATTAGGTAACAAGGCTAAATGAAATAACAAGGCTAAATTAATTAACAAGGCTAAATGAAATAACAAGGCTAAATGAATTAACAAGGCTAAATGAATGAACAAGGCTTAATGAAATAACAAGGCTAAATTAATTAACAAGGCTAAATGAATTAACAAGGCTTAATGAAATAACAAGGCTAAATTAATTAACAAGGCTAAATGAAATAACAAGGCTAAATGAATTAACAAGGCTAAATTAAATATATGGACTGAATTCAATAATTGTAAGAAATATATATATTATTTAAATTGCAGTATTTATTTTAAGTGGCACATATGTAACTAATTTGATCAACAGCATAACTACCATATGAATAAATATACATAAATATAGAGGCAAATACACTTGGAAATGAATCCAGAAAAAGATGCTATGGAAATGAATAGAAACAGAAAGGTAGGTAAAAAATAAGCCTATTTCATTTATTGTTTGATTAGGCTACGTTGACAAAACATGGGAAAATATCCTTTAAACAGCCTATGCTTCTGCTGTATTTAAGTTTTATTTCAATTGATACTGGAGTTTCATAAAACATGTTTACTTTGCTTTTAAAACTACTATTGTAGAAATAGCCTACATTGCTAATTCATATTTAGGAATTATGGAAATTCCCTCACGTTAATGATGCATTCAGAGGGAATCGGTGGCCTCCTTTGGGTTACTGACTACATTCCAAGGTTTCTGGCGCCACCTACTGACCACATCAAATTCACTGGTACAGTTTTTCCAGGCAGTTTTTTTCAGGCACAAAGCCTGGCAGACTTTTCATTAGAAACGCTTTGGGAATAAACAACCGAAATAAGGCTTTTCAAATGCAAGAGCAATCACATGACAAAGAACAAAGTTTCTTATCAGCAGCAACTACTCCTATAGTATAGTGCATTACTCCTAGTGTACTACTCAGATTGTATAGTGCACTACTCCTACAGTATAGTGCACTACTCCTATAGTATAGTGCACTAGTCCTATAGTATAGTGCACTACTCCTAGTGTACTACTCAGCTCGTATAGTGCACTACTCATACAGTATAGTGCACTACTCCTAAAGTATAGTGTACTTCTCCTATAGCGCACTACTCCTACAGTATAGATCACTACTCATATAGTATAGTGCACTGTTCACATAGTATAGTGCACTACTCCTATAGTATGGTGCACTACTCCTATAGCACACTACTCCTATAGTATAGTTCACTACTCATATAGTATAGTGCACTGTTCATATAGTATAGTGCACTACTACTATATAATGGTGCGCTACTCCTATAGTATAGTACACTGCTCATATAGTATAGTGCACTACTCCTATAGTATGGTGCACTACTCCTATAGTATAGTGCACTACTCCTATTGTGCACTACTCCTATAGTATAGTGCACTATTCCTATAGTATAGTGCACTACTCCTATAGTATGGTGCACAACTCCTATAGAATGGTGCACTACTCATATAGTATGGTGCACTACTCCTATAGTATAGAGCACTACTCCTATGGTATAGTACACTATTCCTATGTATAGTGCACTACTCCTATAGTATGGTGCACTAATAATATAGTATAGTGCACTACTCCTATAGAATGGTGCACAACTCCTATAGAATGGTGCACTACTCATATAGTATGGTGCACTACTCCTATAGTATAGAGCACTACTCCTAGTATGCTACTCCTATAGTATAGTACACTTCTCCTACAGTATAGTACACTACTCCTATAGTATAGTGCATTACTCCTATAGTATAGTGCATTACTCCTATGGTATAGTACACTACTCTTATGTATAGTGCACTACTCCTATAGTATAGTGCACTACTCCTAGTATGCTACTCCTATAGTATAGTACACTTCTCCTACAGTATAGTACACTACTCCTATAGTATAGTGCATTACTCCTATAGTATAGTGCATTACTCCTATGGTATAGTACACTACTCTTATGTATAGTGCACTACTCCTATAGTATAGTACACTACCCCTATAGTATAGTACACTACTCATATAGTATAGTACACTACTCCTATAGTATAGTGCATTACTCCTATAGTATAGTACACTACTCCTATAGTATAGTGCATTACTCCTATTGTATAGTGCACTACTCCTATAGTATAGTACATTACTCCTATAGTATAGTACACTACTCCTATAGTACAGTACACTACTCCTATAGTATAGTGCATTACTCCTATAGTATAGTGCACTGCTCCTATAGCGCGCTACTCCTATAGTACAGTGCACTACTCCTATAGTATAGTACACTATTCCTATAGTATAGTACACTACTCCTATAGTATAGTACACTACTCCTATAGCGCATTACTCCTATAGTATAGCGCACTACTCCTATGGTATAGTACACTACTCCTATAGTATAGTGCACGACTCTTATAGTATAGTACACTACTCCTATAGTATAGTACACTACTCCTATTGTATAGTGCACTACTCCTAGTACACTACTCCTATAGTATAGTACATTACTCCTATAGTATAGTGCACTACTCCTATAGTTTTGTGCACTACTCCTATAGTGTATTACTCCTATAGTGTACTACTCCTATTGTATAGTGCACTACTCCTATTGTATACTACTCCTATAGTATAGTGTACTACTCCTATAGTATAGCATACAACTCCTATAGTGCACTATGGGTAATAGGGTTATGAGTAATAGGGTACCATTTCAGATACTATCCTGGATACCAGTCTGTTTAGCCATCATTAGACATCATTACCCAGTCCTGGATGTGTACATCATTACCCAGTCCTGGATGTGTCCCCTAGCCTGGGTACCAGTCTGTCTAGACATCGTTACCCAGTCCAGGATGTGTCCCCTAGCCTGGGTACCAGTCTGTCTAGACATCATTACCCAGTCCAGGATGTGTCCCCTAGCCTGGGTACCAGTCTGTCCAGACATCATTACCCAGTCCTGGATGTGTACATCATTACCCAGTCCTGGATGTGTACATCATTACCCAGTCCTGGATGTGTACATCATTACCCAGTCCTGGATGTATCCCCTAGCCTGGGTACCAGTCTGTCTAGACATCGTTACCCAGTCCAGGATGTGTCCCCTAGCCTGGGTACCAGTCTGTTTAGACATCATTACCCAGTCCAGGATGTGTCCCCTAGCCTGGGTACCAGTATGTCCAGACATCATTACCCCAGTCCTGGATGTGTCCCCTAGCCTGGGTACCAGTCTGTCCAGACATCATTACCCAGTCCTGGATGTGTACATCATTATCCCGTCCTGGATGTGTCCCCTAGCCTGGGTACTAGTCTGTCTAGACATCATTACCCAGTCCTGGATGTGTCCCCTAGCCTGGGTACCAGTCTGTCTAGACATCATTACCCAGTCCTGGATGTGTCCCCTAGCCTGGGTACCAGTCTGTCTAGACATCATTACCCAGTCCTGGATGTGTCCCCTAGCCTGGGTACAAGTCTGTCTAGACATCATTACCCAGTCCAGGATGTGTACCCTAGCCTGGGTACCAGTCTGTCTAGACATCATTACCCAGTCCTAGATGTGTCGCCTAGCCTGGGGACCAGTCTGTCGAGACATCATTACCCCAGTCCTGGATGTGTACCCTAGCCTGGGTACCAGTATGTCCAGACATCATTACCCCAGTCCAGGATGTGTCCCTTAGCCTGGGTACCAGTCTGTCTAGACATCGTTACCCAGTCCAGGATGTGTCCCCTAGCCTGGGTACCAGTCTGTCTAGACATCATTACCCAGTCCAGGATGTGTCCCCTAGCCTGGGTACCAGTATGTCTAGACATCATTACCCCAGTCCTGGATGTGTCCCCTAGCCTGGGTACCAGTCTGTCCAGACATCATTACCCAGTCCTGGATGTGTACATCATTACCCAGTCCTGGATGTGTACATCATTACCCAGTCCTGGATGTGTACACTGAATTCCGGTTGGAGCGAGTGGTCGCATCTGCACTTCGCTCCCGCGGGTAGTATAACTTTTTCATTATATTTCATTATAGCACAACGGTTTGATTTGTCTAATCTTAGCAATTTCTTCTCAGCTAGCTACATAGCCGTCTTTGTATCAAAGATAATTACGTAATTATCGTATTTCGCCATCCTAACGTAGTCTTCACTAGCCAGCTAGCTAACGTCCACTGATTAGCTGCACTGGAGAAACTATTACACTCAACTGAACGACTTGATTAGTGTAGTGTTAGCTAGCTACATAGCTGTCTTTGTTGTCTTCGTATCATCGTATCCAAGATAATTGTGTTGTTTAGGTTTAGAGTGTGTAGTCTTAGAGTGATTATCTTAATTTACCGAGGTTAGCTAGCCAGCTATTTGTTGTCCTTAACGTAGGAGACTCTGCTAGCTAGCCAACAGCTAGCCAACGTCTTCTGAATAGACTCAACAACCCGGTCGCATTCACAGGTAGTATCACATTTTCACTTCATTTCATTACAGTACAACGGTTTGATTTGTTTGATCGTAGCTAGCTACATAGCTAGCTATATAGCCGTCTTTGTATCAAAGATAATTGTGTAGTCTAGAGCGATTTTCTAGGTTAGCTAGCCAGCTATTGTCGTTCTTTTAACGCAACGTAACGTAAACAACACTGCTAGCTAGCCAGCTAGCCCCCGAATAGCAACACTGCAGAAACTATTACACTCAACGGAACGACTTGATTAGTGTAGTGTCAACAACGCACCCACTGCCAGCTGGCCTACTTCAGCAGTACTGTATCATGTTAATCATTTTAGTCAATAAGATTCTTGCTACGTAGCTTAACTTTCTGAACATTCGAGACGTGTAGTCCTCTTGTCATTCCAATCTCCTTTGCATTAGCGTAGCCTCTTCTGTAGCCTGTCAACTATGTGTCTGTTTATCCCTGTTCTCTCCTCTCTGCACAGACCATACAAACGCTCCACACCGCGTGGCCGCGGCCACCCTACTCTGGTGGTCCCAGCGCACGACCCACGTGGAGTTCCAGGTCTCCGGTAGCCTCTGGAACTGCCAATCTGCGGTCAACAAGGCAGAGTTCATCTCAGCCTATGCCTCCCTCCAGTCCCTCGACTTCTTGGCACTGACGGAAACATGGATCACCACAGACAACACTGCTACTCCTACTGCTCTCTCTTCGTCCGCCCACGTGTTCTCGCACACCCCGAGAGCTTCTGGTCAGCGGGGTGGTGGCACCGGGATCCTCATCTCTCCCAAGTGGTCATTCTCTCTTTCTCCCCTTACCCATCTGTCTATCGCCTCCTTTGAATTCCATGCTGTCACAGTTACTAGCCCTTTCAAGCTTAACATCCTTATCATTTATCGCCCTCCAGGTTCCCTCGGAGAGTTCATCAATGAGCTTGATGCCTTGATAAGCTCCTTTTGTCATGTTTTGTCTTATATTGTCTTGTCATTTTGCTTTCCCTTCTGTTCGTTTTCCCCTGCTGGTCTTATTAGGTTCGTTCCTTTTTCTCTCTCCCTCCCTCTCTCTCTTCTCTCTATCGTTCCGTTCCTGCTCCCAGCTGTTCCTATTCCCCTACTCAATCATCTTGTCTTTTCACACCTGTTCCGTATCTTGCCCTCTGATTAGAGTCCCTATTTCTCCCCTTGTTTTCCGTTTCTGTCCTGTCGGATCCTTGTATATTGTTCGCCGTGCTGTGTCTTTGTCTCGCCCTGTCGTGTCTTGTTTCCCTCAGATGCTGCGTGTGAGCAGGTGTCTGAGTCTGCTACGGTCGGTGCCTTCCCGAGGCAACCTACAGTTAATGGTCGAGTCTCCAGTCTGTCCTCGTCACTACGAGTGGAATTAAGTTTTTTATGTTTTGTTTTCTGCTCTGATTGTCCAGGAGTATTGCCTATTTCCTTTACTGGAATAAAGACTCTGTTTTCGCCAAGTCGCTTTTGGGTCCTCATTCACCTGCATAACAGAAGGATCCGACCAAGAATGGACCCAGCGACTATGGATTCTCTCTACTCTACTCTCGAGTTCCAGGGAGCGATGCTCGGCAGACACGAGCAGGAATTGTCTGCTGCTCGGCATGCCGTTGAGACCCTGGCCGCTCAGGTCTCCGACCTCTCAGGACAGTATCAGAGTCTTTGTCTCGTGCCACCAGCTACTTCCGGGTCTTCCGAGCCTCCGGAACCTAGGGTTAATAACCCACCATGTTATTCTGGGCAGCCCACTGAGTGCCGCTCCTTTCTCACCCAGTGTGATATAGTGTTCTCTCTCCAACCCAACACATACTCAAGAGAGAGAGCTCGGATTGCCTACGTCATATCACTCCTTACTGGTCGGGCTCGGCAGTGGGGCACAGCTATCTGGGAGGCAAGCGCTGAGTGTACTAACGATTATCTGAACTTTAAAGAGGAGATGATTAGGGTTTTTGATCGTTCAGTTTTTGGGAAAGAAGCTTCCTGGTCCCTGTCTTCCCTATGTCAAGGTAATCGATCCATAACGGATTACTCTATAGAGTTTCGCACTCTTGCTGCCTCCAGTAACTGGAACGAGCAGGCGTTGCTCGCTCGTTTTCTGGAGGGACTCCACGCTAAGGTTAAGGATGAGATTCTCTCTTGGGAGGTTCCATCCAGCGTGGATTCTTTGATTGAACTCGCTATTCGCATTGAACGACGGGTAGATCTTCGTCACCGAGCTCATAGAAGAGAGCTCGCGTTAACTGTGTCTCCCTCTCTCCGACACTACCATCTTTCCCCACTGACTCTGGTGTTGAGCCCATGCAGCTGGGGGTATTCGCATTTCGACTAAGGAGAGGGAACGGAGAATCACCAACCGCCTCTGTCTCTATTGCGGTTCCGCTGGTCATTTTGTCATTTCATGTCCAGTTAAAGGCCAGAACTCATCAGTAAGCGGAGGGCGACTGATAAGCGCTACTAGACGGTCCTCTCCGTCAAGTACCTGTACTACCTTACCGGTCCATCTACGCTGGACCGGATCGGCAGCTTCCTGCAGTGCATTAATAGACTCTGGGGCGGAGGGCTGTTTTATGGACGAAGCCTGGGCTCGGGAACATGACATTCCTCTCAGACAGTTAGGGGAGCCCACGGTCATGTTCGCCTTGGATGGTAGTCCTCTCCCCAGTATATTATGTGAAACACTACGTTTAACCCTCACTGTATCTGGTAACCATAGCGAGACCATTTCTTTTTTGATTTTTTGTTCACCTTTTACACCTGTTGTTTTGGGTCATCCCTGGCTAGTGTGTCATAATCCTTCTTTTGATTGGTCTAGTAATTCTATCCTTTCCTGGAACGTTTCTTGTCATGTGAAGTGTTTAATGTCTGATATTCCTCCTGTTTCTTCTGCTCCCTCTTCACAGGAGGAACCTGGTGATTTGACAGGAGTGCCGGAGGAATATCATGGTCTGCGCACGGTCTTCAGTCGGTCCAGAACCAACTCCCTTCCTCCTCACCGGTCGTATGATTGTTGTTCTGATCTCCTCAAGAAGCGTTTTGCATCCGCTCCTATCCTTGTTGCACCTGACGTCACTAAACAGTTTATTGTCGAGGTTGACGCGTCGGGGGTGGGCGTGGGAGCCATTCTGTCCCAGCGCTCCGATTCTGACGATGGGGTCCACCCTTGCGCGTATTTTTCTCATCGCCTGTCACCGTCGGAACGTAACTATGATGTGGCTAACCGCGAACTGCTCGCCATCCGTTTAGCCCTAGGCAAATGGCGACAGTGGTTGGAGGGGGCGACCGTTCCTTTTGTCGTTTGGACTGACCAAAGTAACCTTGAGTACATCCGTTCTGCCAAACGACTGAATGCGCGTCATGCTCGTTGGGCGTTGTTTTTCGCTCGTTTCGAGTTCGTTATTTCTTATTGCCCGGGTACTAAGAACACCAAGCCTCATGCTTTATCCCGTCTCTTTAGTTCTTCTGTGGCTTCTACCGATCCCGAGGGATCCTTCCTGTTGGGCGTGTTGTCGGGTTGACTGTCTGGGGAATTGAGAGACAGGTTAAGCAAGCACTCACTCACACTCCGTCGCCGCACGCTTGTCCTAGTAACCGTCTTTTCGTTCCTGTTTCTACTCGTCTGGCTGTTCTTCAGTGGGCGCACTCTGCCAAGTTAGCTGGCCACCCCGGCGTTCGGGGTACGCTTGCTTCCATTCGCCAGCGGTTTTGGTGGCCTACTCTGGAGCGTGACACGCGCCGTTTCGTGGCTGCTTGTTCGGACTGCGCGCAGAATAAGTCTGGTAATTTTTTTTCTGCTTCTGCTCCTGGTCTTGCTGGGTCTCAGTCTGTTCCCTGCCACCGCATCTCTCCTGGTCTTGTTCCTGCCCTTGCTGTGTCTCAGTCTGTCCCTAGTTGTTACTCTCCTGGCCTGTTTGCTCTAAAGCTTTCAGTTCTCTACCCGTGTCTCATTTTTTTTTTTTTTTTAGAGTAGTACCCTAGTTTCCCTTTTTATCGTTTTCCGTTACTGTCCTGAGGAGAGGAGTTGGGTTCTTTCTCGGGACGTGCTGGACCGTTTGTGATCTATGATTTCCTCCGTTGCCGCCAGTGTTCCTCCTCGAGTGCGCCAGGAGGCGCTCGGTGAGTGGGGGGGTACTGTCATGTTTTGTCTTATATTGTCTTGTCATTTTGCTTTCCCTTCTGTTCGTTTTCCCCCTGCTGGTCTTATTAGGTTCGTTCCCTTTTTTCTCTCTCCCTCCCTCTCTCTCTTCTCTCTATCGTTCCGTTCCTGCTCCCAGCTGTTCCTATTCCCTACTCAATCATCTAGTCTTTTCACACCTGTTCCGTATCTTGCCCTCTGATTAGAGTCCCTATTTCTCCCCTTGTTTTCTGTTTCTGTCCTGTCGGATCCTTGTATATTGTTCGCCGTGCTGTGTCTTTGTCTCGCCCTGTCGTGTCTTGTTTCCCTCAGATGCTGCGTGTGAGCAGGTGTCTGAGTCTGCTACGGTCGGTGCCTTCCCGAGGCAACCTACAGTTAATGGTCGAGTCTCCAGTCTGTCCTCGTCACTACGAGTGGAATTAAGTTTTTTATGTTTTGTTTTCTGCTCTGATTGTCCAGGAGTATTGCCTATTTCCTTTACTGGAATAAAGACTCTGTTTTCGCCAAGTCGCTTTTGGGTCCTCATTCACCTGCATAACACCTTTCCTGAGGACGGCTCACCTCTCACAGTTCTGGGCGACTTTAACCTCCCCACGTCTACCTTTGACTCTTTCCTCTCTGCCTCCTTCTTTCCACTCCTCTCCTCTTTTGACCTCACCCTCTCACCTTCCCCCCCTACTCACAAGGCAGGCAATACGCTCGACCTCATCTTTACTAGATGCTGTTCTTCCACTAACCTCATTGCAACTCCCCTCCAAGTCTCCGACCACTACCTTGTATCCTTTTCCCTCTCGCTCTCATCCAACACCTCCCACACTGCCCCTACTCGGATGGTATCGCGCCGTCCCAACCTTCGCTCTCTCTCCCCGCTACTCTCTCCTCTTCCATCCTATCATCTCTTCCCTCCGCTCAAACCTTCTCCCACCTATCTCCTGATTCTGCCTCCTCAACCCTCCTCTCCTCCCTCTCTGCATCCCTTGACTCTCTATGTCCCCTATCCTCCAGGCCGGCTCGGTCCTCCCCTCCCGCTCCGTGGCTCGATGACTCATTGCGAGCTCACAGAACAGGGCTCCGGGCAGCCGAGCGGAAATGGAGGAAAACTCGCCTCCCTGCGGACCTGGCATCCTTTCACTCCCTCCTCTCTACATTTTCCTCCTCTGTCTCTGCTGCTAAAGCCACTTTCTACCACGCTAAATTCCAAGCATCTGCCTCTAACCCTAGGAAGCTCTTTGCCACCTTCTCCTCCCTCCTGAATCCTCCCCCCCCTCCTCCCTCTCTGCAGATGACTTCGTCAACCATTTTGAAAAGAAGGTCGACGACATCCGATCCTCGTTTGCTAAGTCAAACGACACCGCTGGTTCTGCTCACACTGCCCTACCCTGTGCTCTGACCTCTTTCTCCCCTCTCTCTCCAGATGAAATCTCGCGTCTTGTGACGGCCGGCCGCCCAACAACCTGCCCGCTTGACCCTATCCCCTCCTCTCTTCTCCAGACCATTTCCGGAGACCTTCTCCCTTACCTCACCTCGCTCATCAACTCATCCCTGACCGCTGGCTACGTCCCTTCCGTCTTCAAGAGAGCGAGAGTTGCACCCCTTCTGAAAAAACCTACACTCGATCCCTCCGATGTCAATGATTACAGACCAGTATCCCTTCTTTCTTTTCTCTCCAAAACTCTTGAACGTGCCGTCCTTGGCCAGCTCTCCCGCTATCTCTCTCTGAATGACCTTCTTGATCCAAATCAGTCAGGTTTCAAGACTAGTCATTCAACTGAGACTGCTCTCCTCTGTATCACGGAGGCGCTCCGCACTGCTAAAGCTAACTCTCTCTCCTCTGCTCTCATCCTTCTAGATCTATCAGCTGCCTTCGATACTGTGAACCATCAGATCCTCCTCTCCACCCTCTCCGAGTTGGGCATCTCCGGCGCGGCCCACGCTTGGATTGCGTCCTACCTGACAGGTCGCTCCTACCAGGTATTGTAAAGTGACTGTTCCACTGGATGTCATAAGGTGAATGCACCAATTTGTAAGTCGCTCTGGATAAGAGCGTCTGCTAAATGACTTAAATGTAAATGTAATGTAAATGTAATTACCCAGTCCTGGATGTGTACATCATTACCCAGTCCTGGATGTGTACATCATTACCCAGTCCTGGATGTGTCCCCTAGCCTGGGTACCAGTCTGTCTAGACATCATTACCCAGTCCAGGATGTGTCCCGTAGCCTGGGTACCAGTCTGTCCAGACATCATTACCCAGTCCTGGATGTGTACATCATTACCCAGTCCTGGATGTGTACATCATTACCCCAGTCCAGGATGTGTACATCATTACCCAGTCCTGGATGTGTCCCCTAGCCTGGGTACCAGTCGGTCTAGACATCATTACCCAGTCCTGGATGTGTACATCATTATCCAGTCCTGGATGTGTACATCATTACCCAGTCCTGGATGTGTCCCCTAGCCTGGGTACCAGTCTGTCTAGACATCGTTACCCAGTCCAGGATGTGTCCCCTAGCATGGGTACCAGTCTGTCTAGACATCATTACCCAGTCCAGGATGTGTCCCCTAGCCTGGGTACCAGTCTGTCTAGACATCGTTACCCAGTCCAGGATGTGTCCCCTAGCCTGGGTACCAGTATGTCCAGACATCATTACCCCAGTCCTGGATGTGTCCCCTAGCCTGGGTACCAGTTTGTCTAGACATCATTACCCAGTCCTGGATGTGTCCCCTAGCCTGGGTACCAGTCTGTCTAGACATCATTACCCAGTCCTGGATGTGTCCCCTAGCCTGGGTACCAGTCTGTCTAGACATCATTACCCAGTCCTGGATGTGTCCCCTAGCCTGGGTACCAGTCTGTCTAGACATCATTACCCAGTCCTGGATGTGTCCCCTAGCCTGGGTACAAGTCTGTCTAGACATCATTACCCAGTCCAGGATGTGTACCCTAGCCTGGGTACCAGTCTGTCTAGACATCATTACCCAGTCCTGGATGTGTTGCCTAGCCTGGGGACCAGTCTGTCGAGACATCATTACCCCAGTCCTGGATGTGTACCCTAGCCTGGGTACCAGTACTTCTGTTTTATATAAAAGTATACAATCCAACAAAGACAAGTCCCCCCGTCCCCCCCGTCCCCCCCGTCCCCGTCGTCTCTCCCCCTCCCGTCCCCGTCCCCGTCCCCTGTCAATAGCAGGTAGAGTAAAGATCCCACAGCGCCCAATTCGGACATAGCAACACATCATCCGTCAAATATCATGGGATCACATGTGGGTTTACCAACATGGAGAAGGGATAGAGGGGTGTGTGGACAGATAAACAAGACATTCATTAAGCCCTGATCTGGATCGCAGTGCAACAGGATATGGCAATAAAACTGAATATCTGCAGAAAAACAAAACAATGCTTGAAACAAGGACCAGAGAGATCGAAAAGTGTGTGTGACAAAGAGAAAGACAGACAGACTGACAGAGAGAGAGACAGAAACAGAGAGACAGACAGAGAAACAGAGGGACAGACACAGCTACACAAAGAGACAGACAGACATAGAAAGAGACAGACACAGACAGAGAAACAGAGAGACAGACAGAGACACCGAGAGAGAGGCACAGAGACAGAGAGAGATAGAGAGGGAGACAGCATCCATGAGAGGGAGACAGCATCCAGGAGGGGGAGACAGCATCCAGGAGAGGGGGACTGGAGAGGGAGACAGTATCCAGTAGAGAGAGACAGTATCCAGATAAAAGGGGAAAGGAGAGGGGGACAGCATCCATTAGAGGGGGACAGGAGAGGGAGACAGCATCCAGGAGGGGGAGACAGCATCCAGGAGGGGGAGACAGCATCCAGGAGAGGGGGACAGGAGAGGGAGACAATATCCAGGAGAGAGAGACAGTATCCAGGAAAGGGGGAAAGGAGAGGGGGACAGTATCCATTAGAAGGGGACAGGAGAGGGAGACAGCATCCAGGAGAGGGAGACATTATCCAGGAGATGGAGACGGCATCCAGGAGAAGGGGACAGGAGAGGGAGACAGTATCCAGGAGAGGGAGACAGCATCCAGGAGATGGAGACAGTATCCAGGAGATGGAGATAGTATCCAGGAGAGGGAGACAGCATCCAGCAGATGGAGACAGTATCCAGGAGAAGGAGATAGTATCCAGGAGAGGGAGACAGCATCCAGGAGAAGGAGACAGCATCCAGGAAAGGGGGACAGGAGAGGGGGACAGTATCCAGGAGAGGGGACAACATCCAGGAGAAGGAGACAGCATCCAGGAGAAGGAGACAGCATCCAGGAGAGGGAGACAGCATCCAGGAGAAGGAGACAGCATCCAGGAGAGGGAGACAGCATCCAGGAAAGGGGGACAGGAGAGGGAGACAGTTTCCACGAGAGTGGAAAATTGTCTATATTATAAATCAATTGTCTCTATTATATTATGACAGACCAGCTTGATCTACTGTCTCTAATATATTATGACAGACCTGCTAGATCTACTGTCTCTATTATATTATGACAGACCAGCTAGATCTACTGTTTCCATTATATTATGACAGACCGGCTAGATCATCTGTCTCTGTTATATTATGACAGACCAGCTAGATCTACTGTCTCTATTATAATACGACAGACCAGCTAGATCTACTGTCTCTGTTATATTATGATAGACCAGCTAGATCTACTGTTTCCATTATATTATGACAGACCAGCTAGATATACTGTCTCTATTATATTATGACACACCAGCTAGATATACTGTCTCTATTAAATTATGAGAGACCAGCTAGATCTACTGTCTCTATTAAATTATAACAGACCAGCTAGATCTACTGTCTCTATTATATTATGACAGACCAGCTAGATCTAATGTCTCTATTATATTATGACAGACCAGCTAGATCTACTGTCTCTATTATAATATGACATTCCAGCTAGATCTACTGTCTCTGTTATATTATGACAGACCAGCTAGAACTAATGTCTCAAATATATTATGACAGACCAGCTAGATCTACTGTCTCTATTATATTATGACAGACCAGCTAGATCTACTGTCTCTATTATATTATGACAGACCAGCTAGATCTACTATCACTATTATTTTATGACAGACCAGCTAGATCTACTATCTCTATTATATTATGACAGACCAGCCAGATCTACTGTCTCTATTGTATTATGACAGACCAGTTAGATATACTGTCCCCATTATATGACAGACCAGCTAGATCTTCTGTCTCTATTATATTATGACAGACCAGCTAGATCTACTGTCTCAATTATATTATGACAGACCAGCTAGATCTACTGTCTCTATTATATTATGACAGACCAGCTAGATCTACTGTCTCAATTATATTATGACAGACCAGCTAGATCTAATGTCTCTATTATATTATGACAGACCAGCTAGATCTACTGTCTCTATTATTTTATGACAGACCAGCTAGATCTACTGTCTCAATTATATTATGACAGACCAGCTAGATCTACTGTCTCTATTATAATATGACAGACCAGCTAGATCTACTGTCTCTATTAAATTATGAGAGACCAGCTAGATCTACTGTCTCTATTAAATTATAACAGACCAGCTATTATAATATGACA